>NW_027518944.1:45000-50000 GCF_043159265.1 Tasmannia lanceolata | reverse complement strand
TTGGAAGCAAGCGCAAGACGAGAGCGAATCGAACAAGGGGCCAGGACGGGGCCTTGTGCCCATGGTCTTCGCAAGACAGCGTCCAAGGCACCCGAAAGCCCAAGGGAACCCAAACCCGGCCGACACTTGCAATCGCACATGCTCTCTGCAACACACCATCAATGCCGCCCAACGGGGCCAGCACGAGCAGTCCTCCGCGGTCCCCTGGCCCTGCGCACGTTTGTCTTCGAAACCGAGCATCAATGCCACAGAAAGTGCCGGGGCGCCAGCTGGAGCCATCATCCGCGTTGCCATGGCTCGCTTGGCCTTGGCTTGCCAGGCCCCGACACGAGCAATCGCGCATTTTCTTTGCAACCGACCATCAATGCCGCCCAACGGGGCCAGCACGAGCAGTCATCCGCGGTCCCCTGGCCCTGCGCACGTTTGTCTTTGAAACCGAGCATCAATGCCACAGAAAGTGCCGGGGCGCCAGCTGGAGCCATCATCCGACGTGCCATGGCTCTGGTCCCATGGTCTTCGCAACCGAGCATTCGTGACACCCGCGGGGCCAGGACACCAACCCTTCCGACACGAGCATTCGCGCATGTTCTTTGGCCACACAACGGCGCCAGCACGAGCAAAATCATCCGCGGTGCGGTGGCCTTGCACGGCCTTTTGTCTTTGGAACCAACCATCAGTGCCACGGGAAGTGCCGGAGTCCCGGCATCCGCGGTGCCAAGTCATTGCGCCCTTGGTCTCTGCAGCGGGGCATGCCGGGCACTCCCAACCATTGCAAGCAAGCAAGCAAGCAAGAAAGAAAGTAAGTAAGTAAGTAAGTATTACATATAGGGGCGGGACATGCGGGGAGATCTGCGAAACGTGCATTACGGGGCACACGCGTACCTACCGGGGCATACCGACCCCTATTGGGGCACACGTGTGCATATCGGGGCATACCGGGCCTATCGGGGCACACGCGTACATACCGGGGCATACCGAGCCCTACTGGGGCACACGTGCGCATATCGGGGCGTACCAAGCCTATCGGGGCATACGCATGTATCCCAAGGCATACCGAGTCTATCCGGGCATACGCGTTCATACCGGGGCGTAACGGGCCTATCGGGGCATACTTGGGCATATCCGGGCAAAAAATGCCCAAAACTTGCGCAACCTTGGCAACCGTGGTCCATTCCTCTCTATATGCCTAGCCTTGCCAACCGTGGTCCATTCCTCACTATATGCCATGGCCTTGTGCCCATGGTCTTCCCAAGACAGCATCCAAGGCGCCTGAAAGGCCAAGGGAGCCCAACCCAGCAATGCCCAGCCAAGGCCAGGCATTCCAGTGCCTACCCGGGCAAAAACGCCCAAAGCATGCCCCATTCGTTAGCCTATCCAGGCAAAAACGCCCAAAACCAGCCCATTCCAGTGCCTATCCGGGGAAAACGCCCAAAGCATGCCCATTCCTTAGCCTATCCAGGCAAAGACGCCCAAAACCAGCACATTCCAGTGCCTATCCGGGCAAAAACGCCCTAAGCCTGCGCATTCCAGCGCCCCGCAGCATGCCACCCTCCTATAGGGTTTGCGCAACCAACCCGCCTAACCACCAGTGGCAACCAAAGGTGCTGTTAGCGACGACTTCTGAAGACGCAACGAGACGCGACGGGTTTGCGCCCAGACGCGACGAGGCGATGCGGGATCTGCGCCCAACCGTGCCTACACCCGCCGACTTGATGCGGGAGCTGCTGGCCCAAGCATGCCTAGCGTGCAAGGCCTGCGTGCAAGGCTAGTGTGCAAGGCTCGTGGGCAAGGCTAGTGCGCAAGGCTAGTGCCCAAGGTCTGTGTGCAAGGCTAGTGCCCAAGGCTAGTGAGCATGGCCTGTGTGCAAGGCTAGTGTGCAAGGCTTGTATGCAAGGCTAGTGTGCAAGGCTGGTGTGCAAGGCTTGTGGGCAAGGCTGGTGCGCAAGGCTAGTTCCCAAGGGTTGTGTGCAAGGCTAGTGCCCAAGGCAAGTGCGCAAGGCTCGTGCCCAAAGCTAGTGCGCAAGGCTTGTGTGCAAGGCTACTGCGATGGGCCAGTGCCCAAGGCTTGTGAGCAAGGCTTGTATGCATGGCTTGTGTGCAAGGCTAGCGTCCAAGGCTTGTGCGCATGGCTTGTGCGCAAGGCTTGTGTCCAAGGCTTTTGTGCAAGGCTCGTGCGCAAGGCTAGTGTGCAAGGCTTGTGCGCATTGGCAGGTAGCCCACCAGCATGCACGATCCAAATGCCACTCACGCGACAACACGGTGCCAAGCCGGGCATGGTGTGCACTCAAAACCAATCAACGGACAGAGGTCATGCGTCATGGGGGGGATCTAGCAAGGCCATGGGGAAGGTCATGGAGGACCTTGGAAGCAAGCGCAAGACGAGAGCGAATCGAACAAGGGGCCAGGACGGGGCCTTGTGCCCATGGTCTTCGCAAGACAGCGTCCAAGGCACCCGAAAGCCCAAGGGAACCCAAACCCGGCCGACACTTGCAATCGCACATGCTCTCTGCAACACACCATCAATGCCGCCCAACGGGGCCAGCACGAGCAGTCCTCCGCGGTCCCCTGGCCCTGCGCACGTTTGTCTTCGAAACCGAGCATCAATGCCACAGAAAGTGCCGGGGCGCCAGCTGGAGCCATCATCCGCGTTGCCATGGCTCGCTTGGCCTTGGCTTGCCAGGCCCCGACACGAGCAATCGCGCATTTTCTTTGCAACCGACCATCAATGCCGCCCAACGGGGCCAGCACGAGCAGTCATCCGCGGTCCCCTGGCCCTGCGCACGTTTGTCTTTGAAACCGAGCATCAATGCCACAGAAAGTGCCGGGGCGCCAGCTGGAGCCATCATCCGACGTGCCATGGCTCTGGTCCCATGGTCTTCGCAACCGAGCATTCGTGACACCCGCGGGGCCAGGACACCAACCCTTCCGACACGAGCATTCGCGCATGTTCTTTGGCCACACAACGGCGCCAGCACGAGCAAAATCATCCGCGGTGCGGTGGCCTTGCACGGCCTTTTGTCTTTGGAACCAACCATCAGTGCCACGGGAAGTGCCGGAGTCCCGGCATCCGCGGTGCCAAGTCATTGCGCCCTTGGTCTCTGCAGCGGGGCATGCCGGGCACTCCCAACCATTGCAAGCAAGCAAGCAAGCAAGAAAGAAAGTAAGTAAGTAAGTAAGTATTACATATAGGGGCGGGACATGCGGGGAGATCTGCGAAACGTGCATTACGGGGCACACGCGTACCTACCGGGGCATACCGACCCCTATTGGGGCACACGTGTGCATATCGGGGCATACCGGGCCTATCGGGGCACACGCGTACATACCGGGGCATACCGAGCCCTACTGGGGCACACGTGCGCATATCGGGGCGTACCAAGCCTATCGGGGCATACGCATGTATCCCAAGGCATACCGAGTCTATCCGGGCATACGCGTTCATACCGGGGCGTAACGGGCCTATCGGGGCATACTTGGGCATATCCGGGCAAAAAATGCCCAAAACTTGCGCAACCTTGGCAACCGTGGTCCATTCCTCTCTATATGCCTAGCCTTGCCAACCGTGGTCCATTCCTCACTATATGCCATGGCCTTGTGCCCATGGTCTTCCCAAGACAGCGTCCAAGGCCCCCGGAAGGCCAAGGGAGCCCAACCCAGCAATGCCCTGCTATGGCAAGCCAAGGCCAAGCATTCCGGTGCCTATCCGGGCAAAAATGCCATTCCTCTCTATATGCCTAGCCTTGGCAACCGTGGTCCATTCCCCACCATATGCCATGGCCTTGTGCCCATGGTCTTCCCAAGACAGTGTCCAAGGCGCCCGGAAGGCCAAGGGAGCCCAACCCAGCAATGCCCTGCTTTGGCAAGCCAAGGCCAAGCATTCCGGTGCCTAACCTTGGCAACCGTGGTCCTTTCCTCACCATATGCCATGGCCTTGTGCCCATGGTCTTCGCAAGACATCGTCCAAGGCGCCCAAAAGGCCAAGGGAGCCCAACCCAGCAATGCCTTGCTAGGACAAGCCAAGGCCAAGCATTCCGGTGCCTATCCGGGCAAAAACGCCCAAAGCATGCCCATTCCTTAGCCTATCCAGGCAAAAACGCCCAAAATCTGCACATTCTAGTGCCTATCCGGGCAAAAACGCCCACCAGCATGCCACCCTCCTATAGGGTTTGCGCAACCAACCAGCCTAACCACCAGTGGCAACCAAAGGTGCTGTTAGCGACGACTTCTGAAGACGCAACGAGACGCGACGTGTTTGCGCCCAGACGCGACGAGACGATGCGGGATCTGCGCCCAAGAATGCCTAGACCCGTCGACTTGATGCGGGATCAGCTCGCCCAAGCATGCCTAGTGTGCAAGGCCTGTGTGCAAGGCTAGTGTCCAAGGCTAGTGTGCAAGGCTCATGTGGAACGCTAGTGCGCAAGGCTAGTGCCCAAGGCTTGTGTGCCAGGCCCGTGTGCAAGGCTAGTGTCCAGGGCTTGTGTGCATTGCTTGAGTGCAAGGCTTGTGTGCAAGGGTTGTGCGCAAGGCTAGTGTGCGGGGCTTGTGCGCATGGCTAATGTGCACGGCTTGTGTGCATGGCTACCGTGCAAGGCTAGTTTGCATGGCTAGGGTGCAAGGCTCGCATGCGAGGCTAGTGTGCAAGGCTGCGTGCAAGGGAAGCGTGCAGGGCGAGTGTGCGAGGCCACTGTGCACGGCGCCAGCACTAGCGAGCCATCATCCGCGTTGCCATGGCTCGCTTGGCCTTGGCTTGCCAGGCCCCGACACGAGCAATCGCGCATTTTCTTTGCAACCGACCATCAATGCCGCCCAACGGGGCCAGCACGAGCAGTCATCCGCGGTCCCCTGGCCCTGCGCACGTTTGTCTTTGAAACCGAGCATCAATGCCACAGAAAGTGCCGGGGCGCCAGCTGGAGCCATCATCCGACGTGCCATGGCTCGCTTGGCCTTGGCTTGCCGGGCCCCGACACGAGCAATCGCGCATTTTCTTTGCAACCGACCAT
>NW_027518944.1:27500-35000 GCF_043159265.1 Tasmannia lanceolata | reverse complement strand
GGCAACCAAAGGTGCTGTTAGCGACGACTTCTGAAGACGCAACGAGACGCGACGGGTTTGCGCCCAGACGCGACGAGGCGATGCGGGATCTGCGCCCAACCGTGCCTACACCCGCCGACTTGATGCGGGAGCTGCTGGCCCAAGCATGCCTAGCGTGCAAGGCCTGCGTGCAAGGCTAGTGTGCAAGGCTCGTGGGCAAGGCTAGTGCGCAAGGCTAGTGCCCAAGGTCTGTGTGCAAGGCTAGTGCCCAAGGCTAGTGAGCATGGCCTGTGTGCAAGGCTAGTGTGCAAGGCTTGTATGCAAGGCTAGTGTGCAAGGCTGGTGTGCAAGGCTTGTGGGCAAGGCTGGTGCGCAAGGCTAGTTCCCAAGGGTTGTGTGCAAGGCTAGTGCCCAAGGCAAGTGCGCAAGGCTCGTGCCCAAAGCTAGTGCGCAAGGCTTGTGTGCAAGGCTACTGCGATGGGCCAGTGCCCAAGGCTTGTGAGCAAGGCTTGTATGCATGGCTTGTGTGCAAGGCTAGCGTCCAAGGCTTGTGCGCATGGCTTGTGCGCAAGGCTTGTGTCCAAGGCTTTTGTGCAAGGCTCGTGCGCAAGGCTAGTGTGCAAGGCTTGTGCGCATTGGCAGGTAGCCCACCAGCATGCACGATCCAAATGCCACTCACGCGACAACACGGTGCCAAGCCGGGCATGGTGTGCACTCAAAACCAATCAACGGACAGAGGTCATGCGTCATGGGGGGGATCTAGCAAGGCCATGGGGAAGGTCATGGAGGACCTTGGAAGCAAGCGCAAGACGAGAGCGAATCGAACAAGGGGCCAGGACGGGGCCTTGTGCCCATGGTCTTCGCAAGACAGCGTCCAAGGCACCCGAAAGCCCAAGGGAACCCAAACCCGGCCGACACTTGCAATCGCACATGCTCTCTGCAACACACCATCAATGCCGCCCAACGGGGCCAGCACGAGCAGTCCTCCGCGGTCCCCTGGCCCTGCGCACGTTTGTCTTCGAAACCGAGCATCAATGCCACAGAAAGTGCCGGGGCGCCAGCTGGAGCCATCATCCGCGTTGCCATGGCTCGCTTGGCCTTGGCTTGCCAGGCCCCGACACGAGCAATCGCGCATTTTCTTTGCAACCGACCATCAATGCCGCCCAACGGGGCCAGCACGAGCAGTCATCCGCGGTCCCCTGGCCCTGCGCACGTTTGTCTTTGAAACCGAGCATCAATGCCACAGAAAGTGCCGGGGCGCCAGCTGGAGCCATCATCCGACGTGCCATGGCTCTGGTCCCATGGTCTTCGCAACCGAGCATTCGTGACACCCGCGGGGCCAGGACACCAACCCTTCCGACACGAGCATTCGCGCATGTTCTTTGGCCACACAACAGCGCCAGCACGAGCAAAATCATCCGCGGTGCGGTGGCCTTGCACGGCCTTTTGTCTTTGGAACCAACCATCAGTGCCACGGGAAGTGCCGGAGTCCCGGCATCCGCGGTGCCAAGTCATTGCGCCCTTGGTCTCTGCAGCGGGGCATGCCGGGCACTCCCAACCATTGCAAGCAAGCAAGCAAGCAAGAAAGAAAGTAAGTAAGTAAGTAAGTATTACATATAGGGGCGGGACATGCGGGGAGATCTGCGAAACGTGCATTACGGGGCACACGCGTACCTACCGGGGCATACCGACCCCTATTGGGGCACACGTGTGCATATCGGGGCATACCGGGCCTATCGGGGCACACGCGTACATACCGGGGCATACCGAGCCCTACTGGGGCACACGTGCGCATATCGGGGCGTACCAAGCCTATCGGGGCATACGCATGTATCCCAAGGCATACCGAGTCTATCCGGGCATACGCGTTCATACCGGGGCGTAACGGGCCTATCGGGGCATACTTGGGCATATCCGGGCAAAAAATGCCCAAAACTTGCGCAACCTTGGCAACCGTGGTCCATTCCTCTCTATATGCCTAGCCTTGCCAACCGTGGTCCATTCCTCACTATATGCCATGGCCTTGTGCCCATGGTCTTCCCAAGACAGCATCCAAGGCGCCTGAAAGGCCAAGGGAGCCCAACCCAGCAATGCCCAGCCAAGGCCAGGCATTCCAGTGCCTACCCGGGCAAAAACGCCCAAAGCATGCCCCATTCGTTAGCCTATCCAGGCAAAAACGCCCAAAACCAGCCCATTCCAGTGCCTATCCGGGGAAAACGCCCAAAGCATGCCCATTCCTTAGCCTATCCAGGCAAAGACGCCCAAAACCAGCACATTCCAGTGCCTATCCGGGCAAAAACGCCCTAAGCCTGCGCATTCCAGCGCCCCGCAGCATGCCACCCTCCTATAGGGTTTGCGCAACCAACCCGCCTAACCACCAGTGGCAACCAAAGGTGCTGTTAGCGACGACTTCTGAAGACGCAACGAGACGCGACGGGTTTGCGCCCAGACGCGACGAGGCGATGCGGGATCTGCGCCCAACCGTGCCTACACCCGCCGACTTGATGCGGGAGCTGCTGGCCCAAGCATGCCTAGCGTGCAAGGCCTGCGTGCAAGGCTAGTGTGCAAGGCTCGTGGGCAAGGCTAGTGCGCAAGGCTAGTGCCCAAGGTCTGTGTGCAAGGCTAGTGCCCAAGGCTAGTGAGCATGGCCTGTGTGCAAGGCTAGTGTGCAAGGCTTGTATGCAAGGCTAGTGTGCAAGGCTGGTGTGCAAGGCTTGTGGGCAAGGCTGGTGCGCAAGGCTAGTTCCCAAGGGTTGTGTGCAAGGCTAGTGCCCAAGGCAAGTGCGCAAGGCTCGTGCCCAAAGCTAGTGCGCAAGGCTTGTGTGCAAGGCTACTGCGATGGGCCAGTGCCCAAGGCTTGTGAGCAAGGCTTGTATGCATGGCTTGTGTGCAAGGCTAGCGTCCAAGGCTTGTGCGCATGGCTTGTGCGCAAGGCTTGTGTCCAAGGCTTTTGTGCAAGGCTCGTGCGCAAGGCTAGTGTGCAAGGCTTGTGCGCATTGGCAGGTAGCCCACCAGCATGCACGATCCAAATGCCACTCACGCGACAACACGGTGCCAAGCCGGGCATGGTGTGCACTCAAAACCAATCAACGGACAGAGGTCATGCGTCATGGGGGGGATCTAGCAAGGCCATGGGGAAGGTCATGGAGGACCTTGGAAGCAAGCGCAAGACGAGAGCGAATCGAACAAGGGGCCAGGACGGGGCCTTGTGCCCATGGTCTTCGCAAGACAGCGTCCAAGGCACCCGAAAGCCCAAGGGAACCCAAACCCGGCCGACACTTGCAATCGCACATGCTCTCTGCAACACACCATCAATGCCGCCCAACGGGGCCAGCACGAGCAGTCCTCCGCGGTCCCCTGGCCCTGCGCACGTTTGTCTTCGAAACCGAGCATCAATGCCACAGAAAGTGCCGGGGCGCCAGCTGGAGCCATCATCCGCGTTGCCATGGCTCGCTTGGCCTTGGCTTGCCAGGCCCCGACACGAGCAATCGCGCATTTTCTTTGCAACCGACCATCAATGCCGCCCAACGGGGCCAGCACGAGCAGTCATCCGCGGTCCCCTGGCCCTGCGCACGTTTGTCTTTGAAACCGAGCATCAATGCCACAGAAAGTGCCGGGGCGCCAGCTGGAGCCATCATCCGACGTGCCATGGCTCTGGTCCCATGGTCTTCGCAACCGAGCATTCGTGACACCCGCGGGGCCAGGACACCAACCCTTCCGACACGAGCATTCGCGCATGTTCTTTGGCCACACAACGGCGCCAGCACGAGCAAAATCATCCGCGGTGCGGTGGCCTTGCACGGCCTTTTGTCTTTGGAACCAACCATCAGTGCCACGGGAAGTGCCGGAGTCCCGGCATCCGCGGTGCCAAGTCATTGCGCCCTTGGTCTCTGCAGCGGGGCATGCCGGGCACTCCCAACCATTGCAAGCAAGCAAGCAAGCAAGAAAGAAAGTAAGTAAGTAAGTAAGTATTACATATAGGGGCGGGACATGCGGGGAGATCTGCGAAACGTGCATTACGGGGCACACGCGTACCTACCGGGGCATACCGACCCCTATTGGGGCACACGTGTGCATATCGGGGCATACCGGGCCTATCGGGGCACACGCGTACATACCGGGGCATACCGAGCCCTACTGGGGCACACGTGCGCATATCGGGGCGTACCAAGCCTATCGGGGCATACGCATGTATCCCAAGGCATACCGAGTCTATCCGGGCATACGCGTTCATACCGGGGCGTAACGGGCCTATCGGGGCATACTTGGGCATATCCGGGCAAAAAATGCCCAAAACTTGCGCAACCTTGGCAACCGTGGTCCATTCCTCTCTATATGCCTAGCCTTGCCAACCGTGGTCCATTCCTCACTATATGCCATGGCCTTGTGCCCATGGTCTTCCCAAGACAGCGTCCAAGGCCCCCGGAAGGCCAAGGGAGCCCAACCCAGCAATGCCCTGCTATGGCAAGCCAAGGCCAAGCATTCCGGTGCCTATCCGGGCAAAAATGCCATTCCTCTCTATATGCCTAGCCTTGGCAACCGTGGTCCATTCCCCACCATATGCCATGGCCTTGTGCCCATGGTCTTCCCAAGACAGTGTCCAAGGCGCCCGGAAGGCCAAGGGAGCCCAACCCAGCAATGCCCTGCTTTGGCAAGCCAAGGCCAAGCATTCCGGTGCCTAACCTTGGCAACCGTGGTCCTTTCCTCACCATATGCCATGGCCTTGTGCCCATGGTCTTCGCAAGACATCGTCCAAGGCGCCCAAAAGGCCAAGGGAGCCCAACCCAGCAATGCCTTGCTAGGACAAGCCAAGGCCAAGCATTCCGGTGCCTATCCGGGCAAAAACGCCCAAAGCATGCCCATTCCTTAGCCTATCCAGGCAAAAACGCCCAAAATCTGCACATTCTAGTGCCTATCCGGGCAAAAACGCCCACCAGCATGCCACCCTCCTATAGGGTTTGCGCAACCAACCAGCCTAACCACCAGTGGCAACCAAAGGTGCTGTTAGCGACGACTTCTGAAGACGCAACGAGACGCGACGTGTTTGCGCCCAGACGCGACGAGACGATGCGGGATCTGCGCCCAAGAATGCCTAGACCCGTCGACTTGATGCGGGATCAGCTCGCCCAAGCATGCCTAGTGTGCAAGGCCTGTGTGCAAGGCTAGTGTCCAAGGCTAGTGTGCAAGGCTCATGTGGAACGCTAGTGCGCAAGGCTAGTGCCCAAGGCTTGTGTGCCAGGCCCGTGTGCAAGGCTAGTGTCCAGGGCTTGTGTGCATTGCTTGAGTGCAAGGCTTGTGTGCAAGGGTTGTGCGCAAGGCTAGTGTGCGGGGCTTGTGCGCATGGCTAATGTGCACGGCTTGTGTGCATGGCTACCGTGCAAGGCTAGTTTGCATGGCTAGGGTGCAAGGCTCGCATGCGAGGCTAGTGTGCAAGGCTGCGTGCAAGGGAAGCGTGCAGGGCGAGTGTGCGAGGCCACTGTGCACGGCGCCAGCACTAGCGAGCCATCATCCGCGTTGCCATGGCTCGCTTGGCCTTGGCTTGCCAGGCCCCGACACGAGCAATCGCGCATTTTCTTTGCAACCGACCATCAATGCCGCCCAACGGGGCCAGCACGAGCAGTCATCCGCGGTCCCCTGGCCCTGCGCACGTTTGTCTTTGAAACCGAGCATCAATGCCACAGAAAGTGCCGGGGCGCCAGCTGGAGCCATCATCCGACGTGCCATGGCTCGCTTGGCCTTGGCTTGCCGGGCCCCGACACGAGCAATCGCGCATTTTCTTTGCAACCGACCATCAATGCTGCCCAACGGGGCCAGCACGAGCAGTCATCCGCGGTCCCCTGGCCCTGCGCACGTTTGTCTTTGAAACCGAGCATCAATGCCACAGAAAGTGCCGGGGCGCCAGCTGGAGCCATCATCCGACGTGCCATGGCTCTGGTCCCATGGTCTTCGCAACCGAGCATTCGTGACACCCGCGGGGCCAGGACACCAACCCTTCCGACACGAGCATTCGCGCATGTTCTTTGGCCACACAACGGCGCCAGCACGAGCAAAATCATCCGCGGTGCGGTGGCCTTGCACGGCCTTTTGTCTTTGGAACCAACCATCAGTGCCACGGGAAGTGCCGGAGTCCCGGCATCCGCGGTGCCAAGTCATTGCGCCCTTGGTCTCTGCAGCGGGGCATGCCGGGCACTCCCAACCATTGCAAGCAAGCAAGCAAGCAAGAAAGAAAGTAAGTAAGTAAGTAAGTATTACATATAGGGGCGGGACATGCGGGGAGATCTGCGAAACGTGCATTACGGGGCACACGCGTACCTACCGGGGCATACCGACCCCTATTGGGGCACACGTGTGCATATCGGGGCATACCGGGCCTATCGGGGCACACGCGTACATACCGGGGCATACCGAGCCCTACTGGGGCACACGTGCGCATATCGGGGCGTACCAAGCCTATCGGGGCATACGCATGTATCCCAAGGCATACCGAGTCTATCCGGGCATACGCGTTCATACCGGGGCGTAACGGGCCTATCGGGGCATACTTGGGCATATCCGGGCAAAAAATGCCCAAAACTTGCGCAACCTTGGCAACCGTGGTCCATTCCTCTCTATATGCCTAGCCTTGCCAACCGTGGTCCATTCCTCACTATATGCCATGGCCTTGTGCCCATGGTCTTCCCAAGACAGCGTCCAAGGCCCCCGGAAGGCCAAGGGAGCCCAACCCAGCAATGCCCTGCTATGGCAAGCCAAGGCCAAGCATTCCGGTGCCTATCCGGGCAAAAATGCGATTCCTCTCTATATGCCTAGCCTTGGCAACCGTGGTCCATTCCCCACCATATGCCATGGCCTTGTGCCCATGGTCTTCCCAAGACAGTGTCCAAGGCGCCCGGAAGGCCAAGGGAGCCCAACCCAGCAATGCCCTGCTTTGGCAAGCCAAGGCCAAGCATTCCGGTGCCTAACCTTGGCAACCGTGGTCCTTTCCTCACCATATGCCATGGCCTTGTGCCCATGGTCTTCGCAAGACATCGTCCAAGGCGCCCAAAAGGCCAAGGGAGCCCAACCCAGCAATGCCCTGCTAGGGCAAGCCAAGGCCAAGCATTCCGGTGCCTAACCTTGGCAACCGTGGTCCTTTCCTCACCATATGCCATGGCCTTGTGCCCATGGTCTTCGCAAGACATCGTCCAAGGCGCCCAAAAGGCCAAGGGAGCCCAACCCAGCAATGCCTTGCTAGGACAAGCCAAGGCCAAGCATTCCGGTGCCTATCCGGGCAAAAACGCCCAAAGCATGCCCATTCCTTAGCCTATCCAGGCAAAAACGCCCAAAATCTGCACATTCTAGTGCCTATCCGGGCAAAAACGCCCACCAGCATGCCACCCTCCTATAGGGTTTGCGCAACCAACCAGCCTAACCACCAGTGGCAACCAAAGGTGCTGTTAGCGACGACTTCTGAAGACGCAACGAGACGCGACGTGTTTGCGCCCAGACGCGACGAGACGATGCGGGATCTGCGCCCAAGAATGC
>NW_027518944.1:0-7500 GCF_043159265.1 Tasmannia lanceolata | reverse complement strand
TAGTGTGCAAGGCTTGTGCGCATTGGCAGGTAGCCCACCAGCATGCACGATCCAAATGCCACTCACGCGACAACACGGTGCCAAGCCGGGCATGGTGTGCACTCAAAACCAATCAACGGACAGAGGTCATGCGTCATGGGGGGGATCTAGCAAGGCCATGGGGAAGGTCATGGAGGACCTTGGAAGCAAGCGCAAGACGAGAGCGAATCGAACAAGGGGCCAGGACGGGGCCTTGTGCCCATGGTCTTCGCAAGACAGCGTCCAAGGCACCCGAAAGCCCAAGGGAACCCAAACCCGGCCGACACTTGCAATCGCACATGCTCTCTGCAACACACATCAATGCCGCCCAACGGGGCCAGCACGAGCAGTCCTCCGCGGTCCCCTGGCCCTGCGCACGTTTGTCTTCGAAACCGAGCATCAATGCCACAGAAAGTGCCGGGGCGCCAGCTGGAGCCATCATCCGCGTTGCCATGGCTCGCTTGGCCTTGGCTTGCCAGGCCCCGACACGAGCAATCGCGCATTTTCTTTGCAACCGACCATCAATGCCGCCCAACGGGGCCAGCACGAGCAGTCATCCGCGGTCCCCTGGCCCTGCGCACGTTTGTCTTTGAAACCGAGCATCAATGCCACAGAAAGTGCCGGGGCGCCAGCTGGAGCCATCATCCGACGTGCCATGGCTCTGGTCCCATGGTCTTCGCAACCGAGCATTCGTGACACCCGCGGGGCCAGGACACCAACCCTTCCGACACGAGCATTCGCGCATGTTCTTTGGCCACACAACGGCGCCAGCACGAGCAAAATCATCCGCGGTGCGGTGGCCTTGCACGGCCTTTTGTCTTTGGAACCAACCATCAGTGCCACGGGAAGTGCCGGAGTCCCGGCATCCGCGGTGCCAAGTCATTGCGCCCTTGGTCTCTGCAGCGGGGCATGCCGGGCACTCCCAACCATTGCAAGCAAGCAAGCAAGCAAGAAAGAAAGTAAGTAAGTAAGTAAGTATTACATATAGGGGCGGGACATGCGGGGAGATCTGCGAAACGTGCATTACGGGGCACACGCGTACCTACCGGGGCATACCGACCCCTATTGGGGCACACGTGTGCATATCGGGGCATACCGGGCCTATCGGGGCACACGCGTACATACCGGGGCATACCGAGCCCTACTGGGGCACACGTGCGCATATCGGGGCGTACCAAGCCTATCGGGGCATACGCATGTATCCCAAGGCATACCGAGTCTATCCGGGCATACGCGTTCATACCGGGGCGTAACGGGCCTATCGGGGCATACTTGGGCATATCCGGGCAAAAAATGCCCAAAACTTGCGCAACCTTGGCAACCGTGGTCCATTCCTCTCTATATGCCTAGCCTTGCCAACCGTGGTCCATTCCTCACTATATGCCATGGCCTTGTGCCCATGGTCTTCCCAAGACAGCATCCAAGGCGCCTGAAAGGCCAAGGGAGCCCAACCCAGCAATGCCCAGCCAAGGCCAGGCATTCCAGTGCCTACCCGGGCAAAAACGCCCAAAGCATGCCCCATTCGTTAGCCTATCCAGGCAAAAACGCCCAAAACCAGCCCATTCCAGTGCCTATCCGGGGAAAACGCCCAAAGCATGCCCATTCCTTAGCCTATCCAGGCAAAGACGCCCAAAACCAGCACATTCCAGTGCCTATCCGGGCAAAAACGCCCTAAGCCTGCGCATTCCAGCGCCCCGCAGCATGCCACCCTCCTATAGGGTTTGCGCAACCAACCCGCCTAACCACCAGTGGCAACCAAAGGTGCTGTTAGCGACGACTTCTGAAGACGCAACGAGACGCGACGGGTTTGCGCCCAGACGCGACGAGGCGATGCGGGATCTGCGCCCAACCGTGCCTACACCCGCCGACTTGATGCGGGAGCTGCTGGCCCAAGCATGCCTAGCGTGCAAGGCCTGCGTGCAAGGCTAGTGTGCAAGGCTCGTGGGCAAGGCTAGTGCGCAAGGCTAGTGCCCAAGGTCTGTGTGCAAGGCTAGTGCCCAAGGCTAGTGAGCATGGCCTGTGTGCAAGGCTAGTGTGCAAGGCTTGTATGCAAGGCTAGTGTGCAAGGCTGGTGTGCAAGGCTTGTGGGCAAGGCTGGTGCGCAAGGCTAGTTCCCAAGGGTTGTGTGCAAGGCTAGTGCCCAAGGCAAGTGCGCAAGGCTCGTGCCCAAAGCTAGTGCGCAAGGCTTGTGTGCAAGGCTACTGCGATGGGCCAGTGCCCAAGGCTTGTGAGCAAGGCTTGTATGCATGGCTTGTGTGCAAGGCTAGCGTCCAAGGCTTGTGCGCATGGCTTGTGCGCAAGGCTTGTGTCCAAGGCTTTTGTGCAAGGCTCGTGCGCAAGGCTAGTGTGCAAGGCTTGTGCGCATTGGCAGGTAGCCCACCAGCATGCACGATCCAAATGCCACTCACGCGACAACACGGTGCCAAGCCGGGCATGGTGTGCACTCAAAACCAATCAACGGACAGAGGTCATGCGTCATGGGGGGGATCTAGCAAGGCCATGGGGAAGGTCATGGAGGACCTTGGAAGCAAGCGCAAGACGAGAGCGAATCGAACAAGGGGCCAGGACGGGGCCTTGTGCCCATGGTCTTCGCAAGACAGCGTCCAAGGCACCCGAAAGCCCAAGGGAACCCAAACCCGGCCGACACTTGCAATCGCACATGCTCTCTGCAACACACCATCAATGCCGCCCAACGGGGCCAGCACGAGCAGTCCTCCGCGGTCCCCTGGCCCTGCGCACGTTTGTCTTCGAAACCGAGCATCAATGCCACAGAAAGTGCCGGGGCGCCAGCTGGAGCCATCATCCGCGTTGCCATGGCTCGCTTGGCCTTGGCTTGCCAGGCCCCGACACGAGCAATCGCGCATTTTCTTTGCAACCGACCATCAATGCCGCCCAACGGGGCCAGCACGAGCAGTCATCCGCGGTCCCCTGGCCCTGCGCACGTTTGTCTTTGAAACCGAGCATCAATGCCACAGAAAGTGCCGGGGCGCCAGCTGGAGCCATCATCCGACGTGCCATGGCTCTGGTCCCATGGTCTTCGCAACCGAGCATTCGTGACACCCGCGGGGCCAGGACACCAACCCTTCCGACACGAGCATTCGCGCATGTTCTTTGGCCACACAACGGCGCCAGCACGAGCAAAATCATCCGCGGTGCGGTGGCCTTGCACGGCCTTTTGTCTTTGGAACCAACCATCAGTGCCACGGGAAGTGCCGGAGTCCCGGCATCCGCGGTGCCAAGTCATTGCGCCCTTGGTCTCTGCAGCGGGGCATGCCGGGCACTCCCAACCATTGCAAGCAAGCAAGCAAGCAAGAAAGAAAGTAAGTAAGTAAGTAAGTATTACATATAGGGGCGGGACATGCGGGGAGATCTGCGAAACGTGCATTACGGGGCACACGCGTACCTACCGGGGCATACCGACCCCTATTGGGGCACACGTGTGCATATCGGGGCATACCGGGCCTATCGGGGCACACGCGTACATACCGGGGCATACCGAGCCCTACTGGGGCACACGTGCGCATATCGGGGCGTACCAAGCCTATCGGGGCATACGCATGTATCCCAAGGCATACCGAGTCTATCCGGGCATACGCGTTCATACCGGGGCGTAACGGGCCTATCGGGGCATACTTGGGCATATCCGGGCAAAAAATGCCCAAAACTTGCGCAACCTTGGCAACCGTGGTCCATTCCTCTCTATATGCCTAGCCTTGCCAACCGTGGTCCATTCCTCACTATATGCCATGGCCTTGTGCCCATGGTCTTCCCAAGACAGCGTCCAAGGCCCCCGGAAGGCCAAGGGAGCCCAACCCAGCAATGCCCTGCTATGGCAAGCCAAGGCCAAGCATTCCGGTGCCTATCCGGGCAAAAATGCCATTCCTCTCTATATGCCTAGCCTTGGCAACCGTGGTCCATTCCCCACCATATGCCATGGCCTTGTGCCCATGGTCTTCCCAAGACAGTGTCCAAGGCGCCCGGAAGGCCAAGGGAGCCCAACCCAGCAATGCCCTGCTTTGGCAAGCCAAGGCCAAGCATTCCGGTGCCTAACCTTGGCAACCGTGGTCCTTTCCTCACCATATGCCATGGCCTTGTGCCCATGGTCTTCGCAAGACATCGTCCAAGGCGCCCAAAAGGCCAAGGGAGCCCAACCCAGCAATGCCTTGCTAGGACAAGCCAAGGCCAAGCATTCCGGTGCCTATCCGGGCAAAAACGCCCAAAGCATGCCCATTCCTTAGCCTATCCAGGCAAAAACGCCCAAAATCTGCACATTCTAGTGCCTATCCGGGCAAAAACGCCCACCAGCATGCCACCCTCCTATAGGGTTTGCGCAACCAACCAGCCTAACCACCAGTGGCAACCAAAGGTGCTGTTAGCGACGACTTCTGAAGACGCAACGAGACGCGACGTGTTTGCGCCCAGACGCGACGAGACGATGCGGGATCTGCGCCCAAGAATGCCTAGACCCGTCGACTTGATGCGGGATCAGCTCGCCCAAGCATGCCTAGTGTGCAAGGCCTGTGTGCAAGGCTAGTGTCCAAGGCTAGTGTGCAAGGCTCATGTGGAACGCTAGTGCGCAAGGCTAGTGCCCAAGGCTTGTGTGCCAGGCCCGTGTGCAAGGCTAGTGTCCAGGGCTTGTGTGCATTGCTTGAGTGCAAGGCTTGTGTGCAAGGGTTGTGCGCAAGGCTAGTGTGCGGGGCTTGTGCGCATGGCTAATGTGCACGGCTTGTGTGCATGGCTACCGTGCAAGGCTAGTTTGCATGGCTAGGGTGCAAGGCTCGCATGCGAGGCTAGTGTGCAAGGCTGCGTGCAAGGGAAGCGTGCAGGGCGAGTGTGCGAGGCCACTGTGCACGGCGCCAGCACTAGCGAGCCATCATCCGCGTTGCCATGGCTCGCTTGGCCTTGGCTTGCCAGGCCCCGACACGAGCAATCGCGCATTTTCTTTGCAACCGACCATCAATGCCGCCCAACGGGGCCAGCACGAGCAGTCATCCGCGGTCCCCTGGCCCTGCGCACGTTTGTCTTTGAAACCGAGCATCAATGCCACAGAAAGTGCCGGGGCGCCAGCTGGAGCCATCATCCGACGTGCCATGGCTCGCTTGGCCTTGGCTTGCCGGGCCCCGACACGAGCAATCGCGCATTTTCTTTGCAACCGACCATCAATGCTGCCCAACGGGGCCAGCACGAGCAGTCATCCGCGGTCCCCTGGCCCTGCGCACGTTTGTCTTTGAAACCGAGCATCAATGCCACAGAAAGTGCCGGGGCGCCAGCTGGAGCCATCATCCGACGTGCCATGGCTCTGGTCCCATGGTCTTCGCAACCGAGCATTCGTGACACCCGCGGGGCCAGGACACCAACCCTTCCGACACGAGCATTCGCGCATGTTCTTTGGCCACACAACGGCGCCAGCACGAGCAAAATCATCCGCGGTGCGGTGGCCTTGCACGGCCTTTTGTCTTTGGAACCAACCATCAGTGCCACGGGAAGTGCCGGAGTCCCGGCATCCGCGGTGCCAAGTCATTGCGCCCTTGGTCTCTGCAGCGGGGCATGCCGGGCACTCCCAACCATTGCAAGCAAGCAAGCAAGCAAGAAAGAAAGTAAGTAAGTAAGTAAGTATTACATATAGGGGCGGGACATGCGGGGAGATCTGCGAAACGTGCATTACGGGGCACACGCGTACCTACCGGGGCATACCGACCCCTATTGGGGCACACGTGTGCATATCGGGGCATACCGGGCCTATCGGGGCACACGCGTACATACCGGGGCATACCGAGCCCTACTGGGGCACACGTGCGCATATCGGGGCGTACCAAGCCTATCGGGGCATACGCATGTATCCCAAGGCATACCGAGTCTATCCGGGCATACGCGTTCATACCGGGGCGTAACGGGCCTATCGGGGCATACTTGGGCATATCCGGGCAAAAAATGCCCAAAACTTGCGCAACCTTGGCAACCGTGGTCCATTCCTCTCTATATGCCTAGCCTTGCCAACCGTGGTCCATTCCTCACTATATGCCATGGCCTTGTGCCCATGGTCTTCCCAAGACAGCGTCCAAGGCCCCCGGAAGGCCAAGGGAGCCCAACCCAGCAATGCCCTGCTATGGCAAGCCAAGGCCAAGCATTCCGGTGCCTATCCGGGCAAAAATGCGATTCCTCTCTATATGCCTAGCCTTGGCAACCGTGGTCCATTCCCCACCATATGCCATGGCCTTGTGCCCATGGTCTTCCCAAGACAGTGTCCAAGGCGCCCGGAAGGCCAAGGGAGCCCAACCCAGCAATGCCCTGCTTTGGCAAGCCAAGGCCAAGCATTCCGGTGCCTAACCTTGGCAACCGTGGTCCTTTCCTCACCATATGCCATGGCCTTGTGCCCATGGTCTTCGCAAGACATCGTCCAAGGCGCCCAAAAGGCCAAGGGAGCCCAACCCAGCAATGCCCTGCTAGGGCAAGCCAAGGCCAAGCATTCCGGTGCCTAACCTTGGCAACCGTGGTCCTTTCCTCACCATATGCCATGGCCTTGTGCCCATGGTCTTCGCAAGACATCGTCCAAGGCGCCCAAAAGGCCAAGGGAGCCCAACCCAGCAATGCCTTGCTAGGACAAGCCAAGGCCAAGCATTCCGGTGCCTATCCGGGCAAAAACGCCCAAAGCATGCCCATTCCTTAGCCTATCCAGGCAAAAACGCCCAAAATCTGCACATTCTAGTGCCTATCCGGGCAAAAACGCCCACCAGCATGCCACCCTCCTATAGGGTTTGCGCAACCAACCAGCCTAACCACCAGTGGCAACCAAAGGTGCTGTTAGCGACGACTTCTGAAGACGCAACGAGACGCGACGTGTTTGCGCCCAGACGCGACGAGACGATGCGGGATCTGCGCCCAAGAATGCCTAGACCCGTCGACTTGATGCGGGATCAGCTCGCCCAAGCATGCCTAGTGTGCAAGGACTGTGTGCAAGGCTAGTGTCCAAGGCTAGTGCCCAAGGCTTGTGTGCAGGGCCAGTGCCCAAGGCTTGAACGCATGGCTTGTGTGCAAGGCTAGTGTGCAAGGCTAGTGTGCAAGGCTTGTGTGCATTGCTTGAGTGCAAGGCTTGTGTGCAAGGCTTGTGTGCATTGCTTCAGTGCATGGCTTGGGTGCAGCGGTTGTGCGCAAGGCTGGTGTGCATGGCTAGCGGAGCATGGCTAGTGTGCGAGGCTGCGTGCAAGGGAAGCGTGCAGGGCGAGTGTGCGAGGCCGCTGTGCACGGCGCCAGCACTAGCGAGCCATCATCTGCGTTGCCATGGCTCGCTTGGTCTTGGCTTGCTAGGCCCGGACACGAGCAATCGCGCATTTTCTTTGCAACCGGCCATCAATGCCGCCCAACGGGGCCAGCACGAGCAATCATCAGCGGTGCCCTTGCCTCTTGCCCGTTTGTCTTTGCAACCGGCCATATCATTGCCATGGCAAGCCAAGACCAGTGTGCGAGGCCAGTGTGCATTGACGG
>NW_027518943.1:0-69941 GCF_043159265.1 Tasmannia lanceolata | reverse complement strand
TTTTCCTTAGGACACACAGCCTAGTCACACCTAGGGTGTAGGGTTCACTGGCATTAGTTAGGGCATACAGGGAGTACTAAAAATCACCATTCACTTGAACTTAAGTAATGTCGCAAGAAGCTTTAAAAACTAGTCGGGTCTAGTTAATCGAGTCTAGGATAGCGGTTCTAGAGGGTTAGGCATTGTAGTTTAGCATAGGTCGCCGAACTACGTTGGCTCTGATTCTTCCCGAGGCCGGGATACGTAGTGCAGCTAAGATGGATGGCCATCTTGGTCCGAGTCAATTATCACCTTAGAGTTTAGGGTGTGTCGTGTCGAGTCATTGGTTGTGCTGTATGTTTTGCTGTGTTTTCTTACTTTCATGTACAGATCCTATACCTTTAGATGTAGCATGCATGTGTGTGCCCACCAGAACTTAGACACCAATTAGGCATGGCACTCATAATCTAGCTATTCTTAGGTGACATCTTTCATTTCCTTTTTGTGCTTCTTATTCATCTTCGAGACATGCATGATTAGATAGACGTTATCTCGGAGATCTTCGTTCCCATTTCGCGTGATTTTTCGCCCAAAATTCTTCAAAATTAATAATAAATGGCATAAGAGACCAGGTGCTCGCACTTGGGCGAATTGGGGGCGCCTAACCCCTTCCCCATTCGTCATCAGGCACGGACCTTTTATATATCTCTGGTTATCTGTTGCGACAGAGCACAGCATGGGATCCAGGGCCCACTTCCTTGGATGGCGACTCTTTCTTTGTTTAAGGTGCGTCTCGAATCCGGGCTAGTCCCCGAATCGAGAGGTATCTCACTTCACATCGCCGCTCATGCTGTGAGGGGCACTCTTTCGAGAGTTCCTTGGCGGAGCTCTCCTTCACGTGGATGATCCCGAGACTCGCGTGGGGGCACGTCCCCTCGCCCCTCTCGGATCGGGGTCCACACTCCCACATAGCAGTAAGGGAAGCAAAATACTCACTTAAGGGCTGACCATCTTGCCGAGTTGTAAAGATTTTCTCATATAATTCATAGATCCTGAAGATATTTCTGTCATTAGAGTACCAACTTTGTACTCTTTCCCAAACACCCTTAGCAGTCTCCATAGAGATGCAATTAGCACTAATGTGTGTTTCCATACTATTCCACAACCACGACATAACCACATAATTTTCTTGTTCTCAATCAACATATTTTGGATCTGTTTTAAGGGGAGGATCTGCTAAGATATACTTTAACTTTCCTTTTGCACCAAGGAACACTTTCATAGCTTGTTTCCACAACAAATAATTTTTTCCATTAAGCTTAATTGAAGTACCTTGGAGATTAACTCCATCATTAGTAACAGTCACAATTTAGGTCACTTTGTTCTCACTAGATTCTGCCATATATCATCCCTTGTACAATATTACTCTTCAAAAGGCACACCAAACAGCCCTTAATACAAATAACGAATGGTTGTCGATCCCATAATAATTAGCACGTGCATCACAAATCACATAGAAGCATAAATGCTATACCACAATATATAGCTATAATCTCAACATAAACACAATCAAGATGCACCAAATATATGCACGAAGGAGGAGGAACCTGAAATACAAGGTAAAAACCCAAGAGGGGGGTGAATTGGCTAATTTAAAATTTTGGGGCTTAATTAAGTGGATTATTAAAATCAAGTTACAATTAAGCCTTAACAAGTCTAACCCTTTATCAATCAATAAATATAATGTAGGATGGGGATTAGATATTACTTTATGCTTATATACTTTAACCCTTGTTCAATGAAACATAAACACAAGTAAAGGGTAGAGATTACCAACCACCAAAGTGCAAAGAGAAGGAGAAGAGAAAGCATCCACAAGGCACAAGTTTTATAGTGGTTCGGTCACAACTTGACCTACTCCACTCTTCCAAGTTTTCCTCCTTGGGATTCTCCACTAAACCAATAAGATTCTTCAACGGGCGAATCTCAAAGCCGTACACCAACTTGTCCTTCAAAGGGATCACACCCTTTCTGCACGAAGCCTTGCGAGGGCACACTCCCTCTTACAATGATTCACCTTTTGCAGCGGGCTGAATTGGAGGCCCTCAATCAAGAACAAATAAAAATGTAAATTAAACTCTCTCTTGCCTCCTGATAGGCTGATTACAACTTTGAAAGCTCACAAACTCTCCAAGGAATAGATACAAATGTAAAGCCTATGGAGATCTTCTTAATAGAATGTAAAAATCCAAGTTCAAAGAGGTTTAACCTTTCATATAAAAGTTTAGATTCAATAAGGTAAAATTTTATCTTGTAAAAGGTTGTTTAGAAAGGTTTAGATAGTGTATATATAGCCCACAAGGAAATATGACCGTTTGGGGGTAAAACTGTAAAATACATGGTTGAAAAAGTCAACCTACGCAAGCCCCAACGGCTCTATTTCTATGTCGCCGCGGTCGACCGAGGCACGGCGGATGCTCGCCCTTATCTAGCTTTCAATTTGAATTTCAAATTTCATACCAGCGCGGTCGACCGGCTCTATGGCGGTCACCCGGTGAAGGCAATATGTTTGAATAGAAATTCAGCTCAAAAACACAATCGTGGTCGACCGGACCTATGGCGGTCGACCTCCAAGCCCAACCTGGATATTTTCTGGATTTTCAGAAAACATATCGGCGGTCGCCCGGCTTACCCCGGTCGATGGGTCGATAAATTTCGAGATGCCCTGGAATTCCAGGTAGCATCCCGCTGTCGCCTGGCATATCTCGGTCGACCGGCCCTGAGTAAAATTTTATTTTTAACTTTAAAATCTAAGGGCTTTGGGCTTTGGTCTTTGGGCTTAAGTCCTAGGTTTTCAAACACATTTTTGGGTTTGTGTATGGTTTTCAATGATATCAAAATTTAAGTATGAAAACCATTTTGAAAACCTATTGACAGTGCATTTAAACATAAAATCAAGAGGACTCCAAACTACATTCTAAAGTGTATACCATTGAGTCTTCTTGGAATGTCTTTGCTCTTTGCACTTCCTTGGACTTCTTTGGCTTGAGAGAACAACTTGAACTTTGTCTTCACTCTAGTGACTTGTCCTCCAATCTTCAATGCATGTTGAGGTGCATGAGGTGTCACCATGGCATGTTCAGCTCGAAGCTCCTTCTTGACACTTGCTGGGGAACTTGTGGGATCTTCATGTTAAGCTCCTTAACTTGATCATCTCCAAATGGTGATGACTCCAATGTAGGTGCAAGCTCATTGCTCCTTGCTTTCTCGATCAAAAAGCTATGTGTTGAGTTGAGTTGTGTAATGGCGACTATGACATGAAATTCTTGTATATGACACAACACCTCAAGGCAACATATTAGTCCATAAAAGCTAATCAATTTAGTTTGCTAGCATCAAAACAAGAAGGTAAGGTGAATGATTAACCCATGGGAACCCTTGGGCTTACATTCTCCCCATTTTTTATGATGGCAAATAAATTGATTAGGGAGAAACGAGATATAAAACAAATAGATGAGTATGCATGATATCATATACATAATAGAGCATAACTCCCCCTCACTATATGCACAAATATAATAATGACTGTAAAACATATGGTGCATATACAATTGGACTACCTAATCAATTCCCAAAATTCTCCCCCTTTTGGCAATAGTAAAAAGGTAGGGATATACAAGTGAAAGTGCAAGTGGGGTGTCAAGATGAATAATAACTTGTCTAAGCTATGTGCCTTGTATATGATATACCATTCAAGCTCTAGGAATGCTTATCAAAGTGAAAACAAAAGTGAAATGCATGATAGGCCATATATATATATGTATATGAAAATCCGATGTAAGGGGGTCCCAAGTTATACTAGAATGGCAACACAATGAGGAGGGAGAATATGGTTGTTTTAAGAAATAGAATCTACCAATTTAAAACCTTTAAACCGATTTTAAGATTAAGAGATCAAGAATCAATATTCAAGCATACAAGTTAAATCTAATGGTGCAATGCAAATTAAAAGAGCAAAGAGATAGAAAGAGTGCACCCTAGATTTAAAGTGGTTCGGTCCTCAAATCCAAGGCCTACTCCACTCCACCAACCAAACCCGTTGATGGCTTCACTATTTGATCTTCTTAACCTTGGCGAAGATCGAATGCCAATTACAATAGCTTTAACTTTGGTGGCTATCCTCACCCCAATAGCTTTAACCTTGGTGGCTATCCTCACCACGGAGAATGGGCTACGCTTCTCCGAATACTCGCCCTAATACAACACTCGAAGGTTGAAAGAAAGAAATGAAAAATCCCTCACAAGGGTTACAAATTGGATGTACAAATTTGAGCCTATGATCCAAATCCTAAAGATGGTGATGAGAGGCACAATTGAGGTTTGATTCACTCTTGGATATTCAAATGAAGTTTTAGAGTGTTAGGATTCATTGTTTGTATGTTTAGAAAACCCATATTTATAGGAAAAACAAAATATGACCGTTCAGTGGCATTACGGTAATTTCTGGAAAAACACCAACGGATATAAATCTAGCCGTTATTAGTGTTCTCGGAGTTCCGAGAATATGTCTCGGAGTTCCGAGAAAAAATCTCGGAGTTCCGGGAATTCTAACAGAAGATGAAAATGTCTACTGGACCATTTCTCGGAGTTCCGAGAATTCTCGGAGTTCCAAGAAAAACTCTCGGAGTTCCGAGAAGCCTATGCAGAGCAGATTTTCAATTCTGTTTTGGGCTTCCAGTTCTCAACCATGATGGGATTGCTATGAGGGTTCCAAGGTGTTGGAACTCCACAAATACAATCACTTGTTTATTTAGGGTGTGTGAGATTAACTTAATTATGCCTCTAAAAGCCTAATCTAGGTTTGGATCAAATACATTCTAAAAGACAAAAATTGGTCTTCAATATGAATTTCTTCATGTCTTCAAGTCTTCATGACTTCTTGCTTGATGACTTTGGCCTTCCAATTGGTGGTCCAATGTGAGCTTCTTGGCCTTCAATCCAAGCATCCTTGATCTTACTTTATCATAATCTACAACTTAGACATTCAAACACATTAGTGATAAAAGATCACTTGTGTATTGGAATCATCAAAATAAGATGGGAATGCCAAAGTGAAAACCATTGGGCTTACAATCTCCCCCTTTTTTATGATGACAAGCACAAGAGATTTACAAATCAAAGCATATACTCTTTTCACATTTTTCTTACTCTAGAGTCTTTACTCTAGATTCTTCTCCCCCTTTGTCATCAACAAAAAGAAGGGGTAAGAAAAACAAAGGGTTTAAAATTTACAATTTTAAAGCTCCCCCTTTTTCAAAGAAAAATTCAATTTTAACTCCCCCTAGTTAAAATAATTTTATAATACAAGAGGGGTTATCAAAAAACCATACAAATGAAATATATTCAATTTTAAGTTCAAAAACCCCTAATCTACACAATATGAATAACATCATATGGGGGTCTTGGGAACCCAAGATTTCTTGGTCCCACATCTAGCCCTACTCTTGGATGCACATTGGAATTGGTAATGACCATTCATTCCACAAAAATGGCATCTAACAAGAGGGTTAGATACACTAGTCCTATCATGAGAAGCATGTTGAGGTCTAAGACTAGTTTTACTTAGGATTATGTCAATAATTTTATTTCCATTTAAAAATCCATGTAAACATAATCTAAGTCTTTCATTTTCATTATGAAGATGGGATGTTTGAACTAAAAGCTCATTTCCTTCATCTTCATAAGAATTGGAGGAGCTTGCCATATTTTGAAGTTTTAAAAGTTGGCAAGTTTTCTCATCCAAACTACCCTTAAGGGTATCAATCTCAAGTTTATGATTTGCAAGATTAACTTGTTCTTGAGATATGGAAGAAGATAAATCTCTTTTCAAAAAATCAAGTTCTTTTTCTAATTTTAAAATGGATTTTTTAAGAACTTTGTTTTTGGAAATTTGGGTATGCAAGGTTTCACACAATTCATCATAAGGTATGCTATCACTTTTACTACTAGATGAAGAATATGAGGGGTTAGAGTTTACCTCAACTTCATGGGTGAATGTCATGAAGCAAAGATCATCCTTTTTATTTTCTTCCTCTTCACTTGAGCTTTTGCCCGATGTGCTTAACGCATCCCAACCGGCGGCAAGAGCCTTATGCTTCTTCCAATCCTTCTTACCCTTGTACTTAGAGGAAGTTGATTTTAGAAGTGGACAATCCGGTCTTTTGTGTCCAATCTTCTTGCAATTGAAGCATCTTAAGGCTCCATCAACATCACTTTCTTCTTTCTTTTTCTTATCTTTCTTATGCTTCTTTCTCCACAAGCTCTTGAATCTTCGTAAAGCTTCTTCTTCGTCACTATCCGCTTCACTTGATGAGTCTTCCTTGGAAGCCTTGAGTGCTAGGGATCTAAATTCCCTCTCCTTCTCCTTTGGCTTCTTTTCCTCTTGTCGGCTAGTAAGGAACATCTCATGGGTGATGAGAGATCCTACAAGCTCCTCTATGGTTAGCGTCTTGAGATTTTTTTACTCTTGAATCGCGGTCACCTTTGGATCCCAATGTGGAGGAAGAGACCTAAGTAACTTACTTACAAGCTCATCAGTAGGATAAGATTTACCAAGATTAGCCAGTTCGTTAGAAATAATAGAAAAACGAGTATACATTTCCGAAATACTCTCGTTTGGACTCATTCTAAACATTTCATACTTGCTCTTTAACAAGTTTATTTTGGAATCCTTGACTTGTGATGTTCCCTCATGGGTAGTCGCAAGGGTATCCCAAATAGTCTTGGCGGAATCAAAAAGAGCAACTCGATTAAACTCCTCGGTAGCTAAGGCACAAAACAAGGAATTTATTGCTTTGTAGTTCAAATTAGCTTGCCTTTTCTCTACCACATTCCATTCTTCAAATGGTTTGGAAGGTACATTGTATCCATTTTCAACAATGTACCAAAGTTCCACATCTATCGAAAGAAGATAGATGCGCATCCTTGTTTTCCAATGTCCATAGTTTGACCCATTGAAGAAAGGAGGTCTAGTTGTGGAATGGCCTTCCGGAAGTCCGGTTCCAATTTGGTGTGCCATTTCACAATTAGAAGTTGCTAAATAAAATCTTTCCCTAGTTAGATTTTTGAAATAACTTTCACAAAAATTTTAAAATCTTTTAAGAGCCAAGGCTCTGATACCAAGTGAAAATCCGATGTAGGGGGGTCCCAAGTTATACTAGAATGGCAACACATTGAGGAGGGAGAATATGGTTGTTTTAAGAAATAGAATCTACCAATTTAAAACCTTTAAACCGATTTTAAGATTAAGAGATCAAGAATCAATATTCAAGCATACAAGTTAAATCTAATGGTGCAATGCAAATTAAAAGAGCAAAGAGATAGAAAGAGTGCACCCGAGATTTAAAGTGGTTCGGTCCTCAAATCCGAGGCCTACTCCACTCCACCAACAAAACCCGTTGATGGCTTCACTATTTGATCTTCTTAACCTTGGCGAAGATCGAATGCCAATTACAATAGCTTTAACTTTGGTGGCTATCCTCACCCCAATAGCTTTAACCTTGGTGGCTATCCTCACCACGGAGAATGGGCTACGCTTCTCCGAATACTCGCCCTAATACAACACTCGAAGGTTGAAAGAAAGAAATGAAAAATCCCTCACAAGGGTTACAAATTGGATGTACAAATTTGAGCCTATGATCCAAATCCTAAAGATGGTGATGAGAGGCACAATTGAGGTTTGATTCACTCTTGGATATTCAAATGAAGTTTTAGAGTGTTAGGATTCATTGTTTGTATGTTTAGAAAACCCATATTTATAGGAAAAACAAAATATGACCGTTCAGTGGCATTACGGTAATTTCTGGAAAAACACCAACGGATATAAATCTAGCCGTTATTAGTGTTCTCGGAGTTCCGAGAAAAAATCTCGGAGTTCCGGGAATTCTAACAGAAGATGAAAATGTCTACTGGACCATTTCTCGGAGTTCCGAGAATAATTCTCGGAGTTCCGAGAAAAACTCTCGGAGTTCCGAGAAGCCTATGCAGAGCAGATTTTCAATTCTGTTTTGGGCTTCCAGTTCTCAACCATGATGGGATTGCTATGAGGGTTCCAAGGTGTTGGAACTCCACAAATACAATCACTTGTTTATTTAGGGTGTGTGAGATTAACTTAATTATGCCTCTAAAAGCCTAATCTAGGTTTGGATCAAATACATTCTAAAAGACAAAAATTGGTCTTCAATATGAATTTCTTCATGTCTTCAAGTCTTCATGACTTCTTGCTTGATGACTTTGGCCTTCCAATTGGTGGTCCAATGTGAGCTTCTTGGCCTTCAATCCAAGCATCCTTGATCTTACTTTATCATAATCTACAACTTAGACATTCAAACACATTAGTGATAAAAGATCACTTGTGTATTGGAATCATCAAAATAAGATGGGAATGCCAAGGTGAAAACCATTGGGCTTACAGTATATAATTAAATTATTTCCATGTTAAGCACAAGAATAGGGGCAATAGACCTTGTGAGCACATCACAATGATCTATAGAGGCATGAAGATATAACCATTTGTCTCCCCCTTTGAATTTGTCATTGGCCCTAGGTGAAACCTATGTTGTAGGGCATGACAGGGCAACATGATTTGAATACTTTGGCTTCATTTGCAACTTTTTGAAGAAGATAAGTATCTACCTGAGTAAAGATATGCTCAGATCTATGACCTAACCTTTCAAGTTCACACGTTGCATTATGTAGGGGTTTTCTTGTCATAGGGCAGACAAGTCTCTTCCTGAGCATGATGCTCAGAACTATAAAATAACTTTTGAGTTTAAGTTGTTTGGCCCTAAATAGTTATACATTTGCAAGTGAAAGCTCCCCCTGACTATGTGCATCTAGTCTAAACGTAAGAGTTCTAAGCACATAGGCCCTATGATTTGAATGTAATCACCTCTAACCCAATCAACAGATGCTCCATTCACAAGATAATCACAATTTGAATGTGAAAGGATGATTATTAGACAACACACAACGATGAATAGAGCACAATCTAATAATCACATGGATACAAAAGGTCAAGAGTGAAATGGAAAGTATACATCCATGGCAACCAAAAGATCATGTATATATATAGGAAACATAACCGTCCATATACATGAGCCAATAGATGGAAGAGACACACCCTCTTCACATCATGCCAAAACATCATCAGAGATACATGAATGGGTGTGAAAGACATGTACTAAACACCACAACAATAGATACATTCAGACAATCTCTGAGTCATGAATCAAAATAAAACATAAAAAAGCCCCTTACTGGGCACAGAACATCCATCGCCAACCATAAATCCCACACTGGGCATCTAAACAACAATATCCACAAGCCCATCTAGGGCAACATCCACAGCAATCATAAAGCCCATACTAGGCATATACATCCAGACATAAAAGTCCACATCAGGCATAAACGACATCCATGAAGAGAGAAAAATATAAACATAGTCCAAAAGCACACACTGGGCAAGAAGAATGACTGAAAAAAGATGATCAAGCAGTAAAAAGGATGTAATCAACTACAACTGCTGCCGAGAAGGTACTGGTCATCTGTCACTTCTGAGGAGGACGCTGATGCTCACTAGATAGAGACCGGGAGGTGTAGTATCTGGTGGTCTGACTCCTCTGATAAGCTTGCATCATCTCCCTATACTGCGAGACCGGGAGGTGTAGTATCTGGTGGCCTGACTCCTCTGATAAGCTTGCATCATCTCCCTATGCTGCCTCGACATAAGTTCCATAAGTCTCGCATGATCTGAGGCTCTCTGACTCTCTACAGTTATAAAGGCAGTAGAGAGGGTATCAAACCCAGTCGTGAGGGTGACCATGCCAGATTTCAATGATGCGATATCTCTAGCAAGAATCTCTTAAGAACCAGTGGTAGGGGACTGACGTTGCTGAGCCTGTGCCTGCTCATGTGCTCTACTCTGCTCCTGCATCAAGGCCACTCGTTCAGCTTCATCTACAGCCTCTTCTATGTCCTCTTGTGTAACCCCACTATGACCACCTACTCCTGGTATAAGAATTCTCATAAGGGTAACGGTCGAGTGGTTGAGTGGAGGATCAGGGTTTGTTGAAAATCCTTTTTCCAAATTGATCTTATGGAGTCTTAGGAGCTTAGTAATTTGCATCCCATAAGGTAGGCCACCATGTCCTCTCTTGACTGCCTCATCCATATAACCAAACATGATGAAGCCTAAATGTAATTGGATCTTTTTCATAATGCAATGGATTATGAGGGCTTCAAAGGGTTTCACTGCATCAAAATTTCCTGCTCAAGGGGTGATGTTGCATGCAACAATTTTATGAATCACCCTAGCCGCATCATTCATTTTACTAGCCTGGATGTTTAACTTATCCTTTGGAGGAGGAACACCTAATGTCCCATATACCTCTTGTCTTGGAAAGTAATTTTCTATTTCGTCTTTCTCCCAAAAGAAAATCATTTTTCCTGCATTAGGTATATTAAGCCAAGCACAGAAATTCTTCAAATTTAACCCAAATTTGTCTCCTTGAAGGTGGGTATTCATAACTATTCCTTAATGGAAAATATCCAAATTGGGATAAAAATACCTAACTATCTCAGGATAGACTGGAGCACTATAGACTAGAAAGAAGCACCAACCTTGGAATTCAAAAAGTGATAGAAGATTAAATTTGTCAAAGTCTTGGAAAATAATTTTTCACCCCGAGATGACGACTCAGTCTATGAAGATCCTTGGCTTGCTTGTTGAAGAAGTGTTCGGTGGGGAACACTTCTTCCGGCGCGGTTCTAACTCGCTTGCCCTTTTGTGCGATTGATTTTCTTGAAGTCGACATTCTAGAGTTGGGATTTTGAGAGAAAATGGAGGAATCAAGCTGAAACAAAAGGATTTAGTGGAAGATGATGGAGAAAGGATGAAGATTGAAAAACATAGAAGACTAAGGATTTGTGAAAGAAATAGCAAGAGAAAAAGAGAAGAAATGGTATGGAAAGATTATATGAATGAAGACAAGGAAAAAGATGAGAAAATGAGAAGTAGAGGAAGAGGGATGGATCAAAACTCACTTGAATGCCTTAATCTTGATTATCTTCAACCGAAAATGGCTTCGGAGCAAAGAGGGAAGAAAATCCTAAGAGAGAAAGAAACGGCGGAAGTGAAAAAATCGATTCGCGGACGCCCTTTAAAACACAATTTTCGACCGTCGCGGTCGACCGGGCTATCGCGGTCGCCCGCCGCAACCCGCTTGTCCCTTTTTATTTTTCATTTTACGACCATCCGCGGTCGCCCGCCGCGACTAACCAGTTTCTTTTTATTTTTGTCCAGGTTGCCTTCCGCGGTCGCCTGCCAAGGTTCGGTCAACCGCCACACCCCTGTTTTCTATTTCTTGATATTTTTCAAGAGATTTTTCGGACAAATCAATTTTCTCCTATTTTTCTCGCATTTATGGGATTGTAATGAACATGTAAGCTCGATTCCTAGGCTATGTGAGGACATCTAAAAATTCATTTCTATTTTTCTAACATTTAAGCTTAAGATAATGGGTGGACATGTGTTTTCAATGAAGTTCTTTTTTGATGTGTTTTTGATGAAGTTTGCTAGAAACAAAATGTGACACTTGTTAGATCTATGTCTAGCAATATTTGACATGTTAGCTCATCTAGTTGTGGATGCTAAGTGCATATGTGTGTGTTTTTGCACTTGGATTTTTTTAAAAGATTTTCAAAATAGCACAAAATATAGTCTAATGAGAATACAAAAGTGGTTTACTTTTAGACTATAGCATGGGAATGATGTGATCATTAAGTAAATAAGAGCAAGGATACAACTTTTAATAATCAAGTACAAGTATATGTATCCAAGTTCATTGATTGAAATGATATATCATTTAAGCACATGTGATCTAGATACAAAGAATGCAATATTGAAATAGTATCTAGAGAGAATTCATATGATATAGCAATTGAAGCACAACCCATTTAACCAAAGTGTTCAATGAAGAGTTTGAATGGGTGATTTTAGAACCCAAATTACTTTGGTTCCAACCAAGTTTGTGTGTGGAAGTGAGTCTTTTCTTATCCACACAAACCTGTTTAATTTCACAAATCTAAGCTTGCACCTAGATTTGTGATGCCCTAATCTACCACAATATGAACATGAATAAGCATAGGTAGATGAAGAGCAACTAGAACCACAAGAGTACACATGAGAACATGTATGTTTATCTTTATCTTCTTGTAATCTTTGGTTCTTTATAGAGAGTTCTTTATTAGCTAGTTTAATCTCATTTAATTGACTTTCAAAGCAATTTGTTTGTTGAGATAAATTAGCTTTTAATTTTTCTTCATTTTTACAAACAAGTTTGAATTTTTCATTTAGATCATTGTTTGTGTTTTCAAGGCTTTCTTTTTCTTTTCCCAAGATAGTACACTTTTTAATTAAGTCATCATTCTTATTTATCAAGATTTTGCTCAAATGACAATTTTTTATTTCCTTCCAAGCATTCATTAACTTCCGATTTCAAATTTTTAATTTATTTTTTCAAATCGAAAATTGAATGTTTGAAAGAATTTTCCTTTACAAAAGATTTTTGTAGAGTCTCTTTTTGTTCAAAAACAATATTTTTATCATTTGAAGAGAGACTACTATTTTTCTCATAAAAGTTTTCAAGTTTAGTCCAAATATCTTTTGTATTTGTACATGATGAAATTTTCTCAAAATCATTAGGACATAGTCCACAACATATTCTAATCATAGCTTTTGAATTTAATAAAAATAATTTTGCATCATTTTTTGTGCGTTTCCTTGGAATAGAAAATCCCCTTTCAATGACATATAAGATGTCAAAGTCTATGGATTTGAGATAGGCAAGGATTTTTATTTTCCAAGCTCTAAAATTCGTTCCATCAAAATATGGAGGAATTAGAGCGGATTGGCCTAGCTCGAAATCCATTTGGATTGTCACGGATCTTTCTCTTGTAGATTTTTGAATTTAAAAATCTCTTTAAGAGCTAAGCTCTGATACCAAATGAAATACAAGGTAACAACCCAAGAGGGAAAGTGAATTAGCTAATTAAAAATTTTGGGGCTTAATTAAGTGGATTATTAAAATTAATTTACCAATTAAGCCTTAACAAGTCTAACCCTTTATCAATCAATAAATATAATGTAGGATAGGGATTAGATATTACTTTATGCTTATATACTCTAACCCTTGTTCAATGAAACATAAACACAAGTAAAGGGTAAAGATTACCAACCACCAAAGTGCAAAGAGAAGGAGAAGAGAAAGCATCCGCAATGCACAAGTTTTATAGTGGTTCGGTCACAACTTGACCTACTCCACTCTTCCAAGTTTTTCTCCTTGGGATTCTCCACTAAACCAATAAGATTCTTCCACGGGCGAATCTCAAAGCCGTACACCAACTTCTCCTTCAAAGGGATCACACCCTTTCTACACGAAGCCTTGCGAGGCACACTCCCTCTTCCAATGATTCACCTTTCTTAGTGGGCCGAATCAGAGACCCTCAATGAAGAACAAATGAAAATGTAGAAACTCTCTCTTGCCTCTTGATAGGCTGATTACAACTTTGAAAGCTCACAAACTCTGCAAGGAATAGATACAAATGTAAAACCCATGGAGATCCTCTTGATAGAATGTAAAAATCCAAGTTCAAAGAGGTTTAACCTTTCATATAAAAGTTTCGATTCAAGAAGATATAATTTTATCTTGCAAAAGGTTGTTTAGAAAGGTTTAGATAGTGTATATATAGCCCACAAGAAAATATGACCGTTTGGGAGTAAAACTGTAAAATACAGGGTTGAAAAAGTCAACCTGCACAAGCCCCAACGGCTCTATTTCCATGTCGCGGCAGTCGACCGAGGCACGACAGTCGGCCCCCTTATCGGGCTCTCAATTTGAATTTTAAATTTCATACCGGCGCGGTCGACTGGCTTTACGGCGGTCGCCCGGTGAAGGCAATCTGTTTGAATAGAAATTCGGCTCAAAAGCACTATCATGGTCGACCGGACATATGGCGGTCAACCTCCATGCCCAACCTGGATGTTTTCTGGATTTTAAGAAAACATATTCGCGGTCGCCCGGCTTACCCCGGTCGACCGGCCCGATAAATTTCGAGATGCCCTGAAATTTCAGGTAGCATCCTGTGGTCGCCCGGCATATCCCGGTCGACCGGCCCTGAGTAAAATTCCATTTTTAACTTTAAAATCCAGGGGCTTTGGGCTTTGGTCTTTGGGCTTAAGTCCTAGGTTTTCAAACACATTTTTGGGTGTGTGTATGGTTTGCAAATATATCAAAATTTAAGTATGAAAACCATTTTGAAACCTATTGACAGTGCATTTAAACATAAAATCAAGAGGACTCCAAACTACATTCTAAAGTGTATACCATTGAGTCTTCTTGGAATGTCTTTGCACTTTGCACTTCCTTGGACTTCTTTGGCTTGAAAGAACAACTTGAACTTTGTCTTCTCTCTAGTGACTTGTCCTCCAATCTTCAATGCATGTTGAGGTACATGAGGTGTCACCATGGCATGTTCAACTCCAAGCTCCTTCTTGACACTTGCTGGGGAACTTGTGGGATCTTTATGTTGAGCTCCTTGACTTGATCATCTCCAAATGGTGATGACTCCAATGTAGGTGCAAGCTCTTTGCTCCTTGCTTTCTTGATCCACAAGCTATGTGTTGAGTTGAGTTGTGTAATGGCGATTATGAAATGAAATTCCTGTATATGACACAACACCTCAAGGCAACACATTAGTCCATAAAAGCTAATCAATTTAGTTTGCTAGCATCAAAACAAGAAGGTAAGGTGAATGATTAACCCATGGGAACCCTTGGGCTTACAGAACCGAATCTTACCAAAAAAGAACCACATAAATGAGAGGACGAGGTATTAAACAAGACTTCAAGTCCTCAAGTCATTATTGGAAACACCACCACCACTAGCACAATACCAAAAAAAAATGACATCCAAAGATGACGTTGATCACCCCAAACTCAACTTTGCAAGACGACGGTGTGTTATGTATTGCAAATCTCAAGGGAGAAGAGATCAATAGGAAGAAAAGAATATAGAAAATCAATAAGGATCAAGAACCCTAAGGCTCTGATACCATGTAGATTGAGAGGAGAGAGAGAGAGAGAGAGGGAGAAAGAGAAAGTCACTTTAGGGTTTCTAATGGTTAGCATATATACTATGCTAATACAAAAGTGGAAAGACCAAAATGGCCTAACACTACCTTTCATCTATATCACCCTGTATTCTTAACATTCTTCTTCTTCTTCTTCTTCTTCTTCTTTTGTGTCTGTGTGCAACACGAATCCATCAAGAGCAACATATTTACATCATTAGTATGAAAGCTAATAGGAGATCCATGGCTTTTATTTCCCTCTATCGGAGTAGGAGATTCGGCCGTACGATTTTTCCGGCGAGACTATTTTTCTTCCGGTGACTCACTCAAACGGCCAGAAAAGACTGCATAACAACTAGGTGTCTCTTGCAGGTTTTGCTTATTACTTGGAAACAGTCGTCAATTGAGAGAGATTTTCATAGCTTTGACGATCGCCATCTATCCACTAGCAATTGAGCGTCATCCAATCAAGTTGTTGGTTGCAATAAGGGAGTGCCCATCAGCGACGATACCCATCCAGCCATCGTCAATCATCACCTCCAAGGCCCACCCATCACCTTTCTCCGCCTCTTCTTTTCCTCCAGGTCGAATACCAGGTTCTGTTTTTCTGTACTTCTCACTTTTCATTTTCCATATATGAGAAGGAAGAGTAGAAGACCAGATTGCCTATGAGAATATTAATATTATATACCGAAAATGATAAAAAAAATGGGGTTTCTTTCTGAAATATCGCGCATGAGGGGGTGTTTTCTAAATGACCAAAAAATGCTCTTTAGTACGGACTTTTGCCCCTAGTGGACCTGATTGCCCGTGGCACCAAATTCTTTTTCACCTTTTTACTTTCCCAAGTTACCTCCATTTTGACCTTTTTACTTTCCCCTTTTCCGCCGCCATCCCTCTCACGACAAAAGGAAAGAGAAGCTGCCATTACCATTTCTGGGATTACGTTTCCGGATTTTGTTGGAGCCTGTTTATTTCCTCGTTGCGCAAGACGGCAAGGGATCACCACATCGGGTTTTCTGGGGGGTGTTATTTGATCTCCGTATCTTACGAACTCAGGACTTGGGTCCTAACTTCGCAAGATAGAGAATTCAGAGTTGCCACTTAGGTTAAGGCCTAGGACCCGTGCCTGTTCTTTCAAGGAAATGAGCACTGTGGCTCCAATTTCGTTGAAAGAATAGTAATCAATAAGGGGTTCTTTTGCTCTGGGCCTTTGAACCTTATATTTTGCTCTGTTTTAAGGCGTGGTCCTTACAGTGGGTAAGGGTTGTGGTTACAATCGGGGAAGGTATTAGGCAGCCCTCTTGCCCGGATTAATCCGGTCTCTTAACTTAGATTGGCATTTTTTCGAAAGATTTGAAACAAGATAATTGGTCTTTTTATCCCTGGTTAGATTATGGTTAATTTCACAATGTAAATGAAATGAATTTACAGAAAAAATCGAAAATAAGCGGTTCGGTTCGATCCTGTTTGAGACCAATTGTTACAAACTCCAAAGGAATGTTGCAACTAATCCCAAGTAGGCCCCTTAAAATCAATTGGAAAGAGACAGTACGGAAAGTAAAAGAAAGGCAGAGGGGTTTATATCATAAGATCTGGGGGCCAGACATGAGCCGAAGATCTTATGTCACCACCTCGTACCTTTCTTGGAAAGGAAATTACGTTGAAAAGATATAATTTTTACCAGTGGAGATTCGGGCAGCATAACTGAGCTTGTTTGGAAGGAAGAGGCTTCGATTTTGCAGAGATTTCGGCAGAACAACGATACTATCTGGATAATAGGGCATTGGGTTCTCCGAAATTCGACGGCGCAACGGCTAGGACTGTCAATCAGGCCGAGCTTGGGCGGGCCTGAGGTGCTCAAGCTCAGCCCATGACTATACAACGGGCTTCGGGCCGAGTTCGGGCCTGACTAAATTAGAAATTTGCTTGCCCAAACTCAGCCCAAACTCCACAACGGGCTTCGAGCCGAGTTCGGGCTTGCCCATCACCTCTAATTTTCTGCACGAAAAAAGACTAAGCCAAGCACAGAAAAGCCAATTTCATAGAAAGCCATTAAACTTGTTGGCTTTGGCATGTGAGAAAAGCCACACCGATTGATTTTTTTGCCAGATTTTGTCTTATTCATTTAATAAATCTGAGGTCGAACTATAGCTTATAGGATATGATGATCCAAACCGTTCATATGGAGTGGGCTGAAGAGGGGCAAAATAAAGAAAGAAAAAAACCTATTTAATGTCGAACTATAGCCTATAGGATATTAATGTTTAAGTAACCTATTTAATTAATATCTACTGATTTTTAAGGGCATAAAAAATCTTGAAAAATTATATAGTAAATATATTACTGGGCCCGAGCCTATAACGGGCTGGACGACCCTTGATCAAGCTCAGCCCAAATTAGAGTTCGGGCTTCAACTTTTGACCAAGCTTGGTTTGGCTTGTTCTCATTTTAATTATGGGTGAACTTTTAGCGGGCCGAACGGGCGGGCTTCGAGCTTGCCCATCCCGATAGACAGTCCTAGCAACGGCGCTGTATTGACGAGAGAGGCTCTGGAGTTGCGGAGAAATGGGAGGAGTAACGGCGCTATGTAGCCGAAAAGAACTACGAAGTTGTCGAAATTTCATCAGAACAATGGCGCTGCTATTGAAAAGCAGTTCGTAGTTCTGCGAAATTCAGCAAAACAACGACGTAAAAGAAAAAATGTCGCTCCGAACCTTCGGAATTCGGCGGAGTGCCGACGCCCGGTTCGAGCTACCTAGTGTTTCTATACTTTCTCTCTTCTAAAAAGCAAGCTAACTAGGGTTTTTCTGAATTTCTTCAGGAGTTCGGGGCTTGATATACACCTAAGGGAGGTGTATACACCAAAAGAGGGGAGGGGAAAACCCAAAATAAAAGGAGGAGAGAGAGGGAGAGAAGAGTTGTGTGAGAGAGGAAGGGGAAGAGAAGTGGTGAAAGGCTTACCCCCTCTCCCCTATTTATAGTAGTGGGAGGGGGGTATTCTTGAAAATGGAGAGGGTGTGACTCACCCTGATGATGTCATCAGTGATATCATGGGTGATGTCATGGATGACATCATCGAGGACATTTTGGTAATCTGGGAGGATGTGACTCACCCTGATGATGTCATCGGTGACATCATGGGTGATGTCATGGATGACATCATAGAGGGTATTTTAGTAATTTGGTGGGGTTCCCGTCCTTTAGTGCTTTTTCGAAAAGCGTGATTTTTCTTCTCTTCTTGGAAAACTTCGGCAGTCCGTAACTTCTCCGGTTGGACTTTGAATCACATGCGGTCAGATCCGTTGGATTTCTTATTCTGAGAAGATTCCAACGAGTCTAATATTGCAACATTTTTGGGTGAAGTGTATTTGGGTAAAAAACGTACGTTTTTTTACTTAAAGCTAACTTCCCGATTGAAATGCCCGGCGACAACAGGTTTACCAGTTTATGCCAAAAAAGGCAGGTGCTGTGTAAAACAGGCTTTCAGTTGCCAAAAATACGAGTGTTGTGAAAAGCAGGCATTTCGGTTGCATTTCTGAGATAACACGGTTTTCGAAAATCGTTTCCCTTTACAAATACCCTAAAGAGAGATTGAGGGAAACATAATTGGTGCTCTGGGACTCGTTATAAGGTTCTTCCTCGCGACACCTATCATTAGTATTGCCTTGACAAAATTCGGTGTCTACAGATGCCCCCTCTTTAGTAGAGGGTGCAAGGCACCTGAATGCTAAAGTAAAGAGACAACAAATTTTGTCACTAGAGACTAATGATAGGCTTGTAAGACTCACATCCGATCCTGAGGCGTGCAACCTTCACCGAGGAATCTTGCTTTCAGGTCATTGGGTGGAAACCTCTCGCCGACAGTTTTTGGGGTTTTGAAAATACGACCGTTAGAACGAGCCCTGGGATGGACGCAATTACTAACAGTCGGGAGGGTCATCGGTACTCAGGTTTAGGACACCTGACTTGGGGAGAGACCTCGGGGGATGTCATTTTGACATCCAGTGCAGACACTGATAATAGGAATGACAAATTGACACCTGGTGATTGATACGACGGATGGTATGCATGATATTTTATATGATACTGCGTTTTAACAGTATTTTGGCTTTGACGAGTTACCGTGTACAAACGGAATTACTCTGGTTTTGATTTGATTTGCAGGATCACTGCATGGACTTATTTTGATTTGGAGGGCTACCGCGTAGAAACAGACTTATCCTGGAGAGCTACCGTGTGATAACGGGTTTGCTCCAATTCGATACCATGTGATAACGGGTTTACTCGGATTTCGAGGGTTACATCTGAACATTGACGTGGTTGCGAATAAACCAAAACGTTGGGAATTGGCCTGGCGAGCGAGTGATCCTGGGTTGATCAAGGATTGGCCTGGCAAGCGAAGGATCCAAGGCCATGGAATCGACCAGGCTGGCGAGTGAGCCTGGGTCGATCAGGGATTGGCTTGGCGCGTGAATGTGCCTAGAGCCAAAAAGGAATCGACTAGGCAGACGAGGAGCCTATGTCGATAGGGGATGGACCTGGCGAGCAAAGGATCTAGGGCCAATGGAATCGACCAGGCTGACGAGTGAGCCTGGGTCAATAAGGGATTGGCTTGGCGCGCGAGTGTGCCTAGAGCCAAAGGAATCGACTAGACAGGTGAGGAAGCCTATGTCAATAGGATATTGGCCTAACGAGTGAAGGATACAGAGCCAATGGAATCGACCAAGCTTGCGAGTGAGCCTGAGTTGATCAGGGATTGGCTTGGTGCGCAAGTGTGCCTAGAGCCAAAGGAATCTACTAGGCGGGTGAGAGAGCCTATGTCGATAGGGGATTGGCCTGGCGAGCGAAGGATCCAGGGCCAAATGGAATCGACCAGGCTGGTGAGTGATGCAGGGTCGATCAGGGATTGACTTGGCGAGAAAAGGATCCATGGCCAATGGAATCGATCAGGCAGACGAGGGAGCCTATGTCGATAGGGGATTGGCCTGACGAGCGAATGATTCAGGGCCAATGGAATCATCCAGGCTGGCGAGTGAGCCTGGGTCGATCAGGGATTGGCTTAGCGCGCGAGTGTGCCTAGAGCCAAAGGAATCGACTAGGCAGGCGAGGGAGCCTATGTCGATAGGGGATTGGCCTAGCGAGTGAAGGATCCATGGCCAAATGGAATCGACCAGGCTGGCAAGTGATCCTGGGTCGATCAGGAATTGGCTTAGCGAGCGAAGGATCCAAGGCCAATGAAATCAACTAGGCAAACGAGGGAGCCTATGTCGATAGGGGATTGGCCTGGCAAGCGAAGGATCCAGATGATTTTCAAGGAAATGTTGATCAATTAATTCCTTCGCAACATGTGCCTTTCGGTAACTAAGCGTGATACCCATTCGGACTTCAAGTAGTCAATAATAATATTGGCGTCCATCGGTCAACCAAATTTAGCTATGAAAGTCTTAGCTGCCTAGTCCGATGTGGCTTTTGGATGATCATGCTCGGGTAGTTGACGAGTACAAGTATGTTCCTTTACAAATCTTTTCATCTTCGCATTACCCTTGTATAGGAATACGCTTATTCTCCAGGGGCACTCTTTTGTTTTGTATACAACTGCATACTTCTTCCTGTTGCTATCAACAGCACGGAATAAGAAGCGTTAGCGTAGAGCATATTCGGCGACTGCCTTTTTTTAATGTTGCGAGACTTTCAAAGATGGCTCCAACCTTCAATTCTTGTTCATCAGTTCCAAATGCATCACCAAGCTGATAGTTAATCATTTCACTGTCATCATATACATTCGGATTGGAACCATCATCAATGGGTCGAGGTGAGCAACATGACTGAGCATTTTTCCGACTTTGTTCCCAGTCCCATTGTAGTTTCCGTTACTGGCGTCGTCCACGCCCACGTCAAAACCCATATCGTATAAATAGTTCATGTCGTCATCATCGAGGTCAAATGTATCATCCATTGGATTAAAATTAATATCGGGAAGCATAGGACGGACCTCCTCCTCCACATGTTCATTCAAATCAAACCTATAGTAAGAACAAATAAAATATCCTGATGAGATAAATTCCATTATCTGTCAAACAATTAATTACAATGAATCGTGAATTTCACCTTGCATAATCATCATCACCATATGAAATTGGGAGAACGGGACGGCTTGAATTGGGGAGGGGTACATCGAGCAATGGATAAATATCCTCCTGCAGATTAGGGCTTCGTTGCAAATTGGTGCGGCGTACAGTAGAGATTGACAGAGTGGTATCCTCTTGCACATTGGGGCAGCTGCAACGCACATGATACACATTGGTGCAACGTACAGGATAAGTATCATCTTCCACAGGATAGGCTGGCTGATACGTCTCCTCCTGCACATTGTTGTTGCGTACAGGATAGGCTGGCTGATAAGTTTCCTCCTGCACATTGTTGCTACGTACAGGATACGCTGGCTGATAAGTCTCTTCCTGCATATTGTTTCTACATATAGGATATGTTGGCTGATAAGTATCCTCTTGCACATTGTTGCAGTGTATAGGAGACATTGCATCGCTTCCACCTACCCCAATTATATATATATATACACACACACACACACACACACACACACACGCACACATACACACACATAATGACAGCATTCAACCCTTGCACGTCAAACATTCTAATAACTGCAGAGAGGTCTTGATCGTCACAGATATCGTAAAGAATGTACTTATACGGATCCACGATGTATCGAGACCGAATACGCAGCGAAACATCATTTTCCCTCATTCGAATCGTATTACAGATTGCAGATAAAAATCCAGAGTATCGAACTCTACGGTCAAAGATTACCGCCCTCACAGTACCCCCAATGTAATCAAACGATCGATCCTCCTTCAAAAATCCATCATAGTATACTATAAAAGTAACTCTACCCCCTCCATCTTAACCCAGATTGTCAAGATTCAATAGAACATAACCAAGCAAAAACACAACAATAACTGATCCGTGATAGACAACAACAGATATGCCAGTAATGTATAAAGAACTGTGAGACTTAAACTCTTACTATTAATGTTGAAAAATAAAAGAGTGCTTCAAAGAGACCTTCAAGAGAGCTTCAAAGAGAACTTAAAATACATTCTAACTCTCTGATGTATATTGTAACATTAGCACCTTTAATGGTTTGCAGGAATGGAGACCAACTTTGATTGCAGACCAGCTTGAACTTCAAATATCTTGAGTGCTTCAACATTAACACCTTGCAAATATATCTTGTAACTCACTGGAATGGAGACCAACTTCGATTGCAGACCAAATATCTTGAGTGCTTCAACATTAACACCTTGCAAATATATCTTGTACCTCTAAGGAGATGTGCTTTTGTTTGACTTACTTTAACGTCAGCTTAAAAATTCAAATTGAGCACTCTACCATTTCTGGACAACTTTTTCCCTCAAATAGACGCCGGGATCCTCCAATAGACATTGGCGCAGCCGGCATCTATTTGAAGACGCTGTCATTTTCCGGGTGACTATACTCTACTACGTAGCTTGTGCAGCACACCGGCACCCCATGCATTAATGGGAATAAGATGTGCATTAAATGCAGCGGCATTTTCTCTCCAAGAAATTTTTTTTACTGAAAAAGCTACCTACAAAGAGAATGATTGAGGTGTACCGTCTGATTGAGTTGTACCGTCGGTGGTAACTACGAGGACTCTATCTTAGTTCTGATAATGACAGAAGGGTATTGGGGTCTTTTTTCCACCTGTTTTTGAAGAATCGCCCGTGTTTGATGATTAATTTAGAAGGTACCCTTAATCCGTAATTTCTTGTAATTACTACCTGCATTCCGTACTTTTCTCAATATTTACTATTACAAAAATGATGAACAGATACAATAATTTCAATATAAACTTGTCCAAGCATGATAACCAATCCCAAAAACAGCTTAGGAACATTATGGGATTTACTATCCCAGTGGTGAAAATACCCGACAATGATCCTCTTTTTTAGCATTTTTCTTCTTATTAAAGAGAACATTAGCAACTAGCAAAAATTCACTTAGTCATCCACTATTACACTGCATTTTTGTACTAAACTCCAACCTTCATTAGAACTCAGCTATTCTGCCCAAACCATCACATATCAACAAACAAAAATCTCACTAAACATATGAGCCTCAACTACCAAAAGCACATGTAAATGGTCATGCCTCGGCAGACCAAAGGATTGCACTACTGGGGTTTTTTCTCATGAGGGGAAGGTGGAAATCCAATGGCTATTTCAGCCCTGGCCACACCAAAGCTGTAATGTTAGAAAGCCCGGAGAAAAGTCGTGGGTATAATTCCTAATCAGTTACTGTGAATCAAAGAATCAACATGTGAATAGTGATAGTAAATCCCATAACAAAATACCAAAAAACTGATTCATTAGAGCCGCCACACCCAATGACGAGGATCCAATATCATGTAACACATTTCTTTCTCCTAAGTATTTCTTACATTCTACAATCAAGCTTACAAAACTTCACCACCCAACACGCCCATATCGAAGCCCCATATAAAGCAAAAAGGGAAAATAGATGACAAACCTGGACCTTACAGCTTATATGCAGAGTTCCTGCTGTGTTGAGGCTCTTCTATCTTGATATGGGGCAGAATATATGATGAACCACTGTACATATGTTTGGATCGCCTCCTGATTGACCTCTTCTTTGTCACTGGAGTTAGAGGATGGAAAACGGGTGCCTTGAGTTCCTCATAGTATCGATCCGATCTGCCCTTCTGCAGCTTTGGGCACTTGACAGGGCAAGCCCATGACAACGGATTCACTGCAGAAATATTTTTCTTCATTTGATTGTAACAAGATAACCATCGATGAAAGGAAATCACTTACATTTAAGGAATGAAATGCCCCATGAATTTCTAAGATTCGAAGAAGGGCTCATGGACTTTATGAAAAATCAGCTAGCTGACTACAAACTTTTACTTAGACAAAGTTTCAGTAGATCACTGTGTTTTAGAATGTTGGCCTTTACGGAAGGGTAGGAGTGTGCTTTTTTATAGCCAACTCGCAACAACATTAACTTGTTAAAAACAATATCACAAACCTATTCCCGGTAACTATTCTTATTTCAGAACAACAAAGTATAAACATATTCCAGCACAAAACTGGAACTTAGCAATCCAAAGCATCAACCATTTGGGTATTTGCCGCATTTTTCATTGTTTCCGTGATTTAACACTTGCCTACAATATCTGACATTGAATTTGGCAAACAGAGACCTCTTTCTTTTTATTTGTTTATCTAGAAACCATTAGACACATTGTAATGGTTTCTCGATAAACAAATAAAAAGGGACAAAAGACCTGATTAGGGTGGATTTTGGCAACATCTAAACACAAAGGTTATCATTAGTTTACCAGCAAGTCCTTTTTTTTTGTTTGAATGGTAGTTTACCAACAAGTCCTATAAGTATAACATCTTTCCTTTGTCTTTCCGTTGTTTCTTGTTTACGTACCTTCAGCAGGTTCAATAGAAAGAGGCCTCGGCATTCCAAGACTACTGCCATCATACTGCTGTGTCACTCGAGGAGTATAGGGGCGCTTTCTCACATAGTTTTCTTGCAGCGGTTTAGGGATTTTAAATGAAAATTGAGACATACAAACCCCTTCTCTAATGTACTCTGGATTTTCAAACAAGTACCTGCATTATAGAGAAATCATTACGGAGATACTTTAAATTTGAGTTCAACCACGCAAACAATCACATCAATCTTGGGCCCCAACAGGAACACACATGTGAAGAGATCGTTGATCTGGTAAGGCCCACCCCTAGGGGGCACATGGTTGTGATTCCATGCCGAATGGACACCCAGTCGCAATATCACATACAAACCCTAATACAATATAGTTAATCTACTTGAGCAAAACACTGAAAGTCGCCTTGTTTAAGCGGCTATGTTCATAGCATCACGGTGGGATCTGCAGATATGGGCTCGAGTAGTGGCCGCCGACCATATTAACAGAGCTAATCACATAGAAGTGGCGAATGTGAGACCATTTGTTGATACTTAGGAACATAGTTGAAGGGTGTTCATTAGGATAACTTTTCTCTTTAGACTTTTAAAGGGAAAAATTGGGATGACACCTCATTTCTATGACAACAAAAACCAATCCATTTCATAAACTACTAAGCTATGGCTTTGCCATTCTTCTGAAACCAAAGGCAGTTTCTTATCACTTTTTTCGGACGGATGTTTCAATAACTTTTTTTATCGATGACATAGGGTATCCCCACCCCATTTAGGGCAGGGCTAATACCGCAATCACCCATAAACCACGTGCATGGACTAAGCGTGGGGGCAGTCGAACTCGCGTCTATGGGGAGCAAACCCACGACACCAACCGACGTGCCAACCCCGTACGGGCTTTATGTTTCAATGACTTGTGCTAGGTTTCATTTTCCTAGGGGTCTCATTATAAATTTTATGTATACCGGGTAAAATCAATACCAAAATAAGGATTTTCAACAAGGGGATTCATACATACCTCTGAATCTCGACCAAGGAGCGTAATTTCTTGCCCGATGGAGTGACATAATACCTGAAAATATCAAAAAGCAAATTAGAGAGAGAGAGAGAGAGAAAATTTGAACAAAACAAGATTAGCACAATGGACAGATGTGATGCCACCTCGAAGTAAATATACTCGATGGATTCTAAGCATGTTAAATTTCCGACCAGGCTGTAAATGAAGTGATGCAAAACCAATAGGGAAGAGAATCTAGTTCTTATGGAATAAATATCTCATACTAGTCCTTGTAACTCTGGCACCAAATATGATGTAGAACTAATCGAGAGATGCAAAACCAATAGGGAAGAGAATCTAGTTCTTATGGAATAAATATCTCATACTAGTCCTTGTAACTCTGGCACCAAATATGATGTAGAACTAATCGAGAGATGCAAAACCAATAGGGAAGAGAATACTCATAAGCAGTGTGTCCAAAACGAGCAAGGACTGCCCGAACAAAATCAGCCCACCTAATCTCTCCAATGGTTTGTCTGTACCATTGAAACCATTGGATAGCTTTGCCTTCGAGGTGAATGGAGGCTAGCTGCACCTTAGACATTTCTTCAATCTGATTAAATAAGAAAATTGCTCGCAACGATAGATCCATCCCTTCGGATCATCACCATTGAATCGCGGAAAATCGATCTTGGTATATCGAGTCTGCACTGTCCCGTTGCACGTTAAAACCCCTCCCTGGGAGAAACGAGATTAATCTACTTGGTCGTTTGCCCCAGCATCATTACTAACCAATTGCTCATTACTAACCAGTTGCTCGTATTTGAAATTAACGGCTGCTACCATTTGTCGTAGCTCCGTTAATGCTTCTGCGTGTCTGTCCGAGTTTTCACGAAGGTACCTGACAGTTTCCTCCATGTGTTTTGCCTCCTGAACTCTAGTCCCTTCCCTTCCACCATGGTCACCCGTCCCAGAAGCCATGACGTTGGCTCTGGTACCGAATGTTAGGTACCTTACCAATACGCCAAAAGCTCTAGAGCTGATGGAACGCGTTAGGCAAGGCCCTTTAAACCTGTCTCATACCAGGCTGGGTCCCACCCATTCCCATACCTAGGCGGGCCCCCACTTAGAACTTTAACATAATGATACATATCTGCATATCTGGATATGTATCCACATATCTAGTTATGTTAAGTGTTGGGATTGGTTGTTAGTGTTAGTAGTTATCAGGTTGGTGTTAAGATGAGTCCAATAAAATTGTTATTTTTGTAATTATCAGGTTGGTGTTTAGATAGTCCAACAGATCTTTGGAAGATAATCCCTGCTGATAGTTGACACAAGTCTTTCGGTGAATAAATGTAATCGAATAGTCTGAGAAGGTATCGAATAATAAAATCAAATGAATTGAGGGTTTCCCCCATACATGGGAATCAATTTGCATATTTTTGTTCTTCTTCCTAGGACCATATCATCTGGTATCAGACCAGCCACCACGTCCCATGTTCGAGTCATGGAAGGCGCGAACTGTGGAGAGGACTACCTTTCGCTACCTGGTAAAAAGCTAGAGTGAAAGCCGCAAGAGTGAAGTTGCCACAGAGTGGATCACCGTGGAAGGGGCGACCTGTGGGAAGCTCTACCTGGAAAAAAGGCCAGAGTGAAAGCCATCACAAAGAGGGCCGCCGAGGACAGCAGGTGCGGAAGCCTGGGGGTATGTTACGGTCCTGAGTGGGGGCCTGCCTAGGTATGGGACTAGGTGGGGCCCAGCCTGGTGTGGGATAGGTTTAAAAGGCCTTGCCTAAACTTTTTCAAAAGAAAAAAAAAGGCCTTGCCTAACGCGTTCCATCAGCTCTAGAGCTTTTGGTGTATTGGTAAGGTAACTAAGAGAAATATAACAGTTTGAAAAATTATCCCTGCCCAAATGCCTCTATCCGAGGCACAATCAAAGAAATATCTTTTTTTTTTCACGGAAAAAAGTACGAAAAATTTAGGGAAGATAAATCATCAATATATAATAAAATCATAATCACACAAGATAAAAAAAAATCAATTTCGGAGAGGGAAAAAATGGGCAGAAACATGGACACACAGTGTCTGTCCATTTTCCCCTCCACCTTTGATTAGGTTAGGATGATCCTATCGATCTGATTTTTGGTACACACCCTAGTTACATTTCCACCATTCTGTCACTATTCATGTAAATAATAATACATCACATGTGATGGTCTCCATATAATGTGAAATATATCAGACGGTAACAACATCTAGACGGTAACAACATCTGAAACCTACCATGACATTAAAAAAAGTTTAAAATAAAAATAAGTGTTGACTTCGTACACAATAGCCTTATTTAAATTGACATATTACATGTGGCTGAACAAGCTTCCAGGAGCAATCTCTGGTTACAAGTACCAGTTGCGAGAATCAAAGCCAGTTGCAACTAAAAACAAGTAGAAACCTGTAAGGGCTTTACCTGTCAATTCCGTCTTGAGCATTGGAATGTCTCTAAATCAGGTAAAAAAATATTTTAAAACTTTATCAGCTATTAACAGAGCAAAACAGAGACGTTGGCTCATGTTGCCACATAATATAACAACAATGAACTTGTCCTAAGCAGAAGGTATAGTGTGGTCTGCAAATACCGCGAGCAACATTTACAGGTTTACTATAATGCTTAAGATCAATCAGTTCTACAAATCCATTCACTGAGAAGATTCAGGGATCTCAGAAAAATAGACAAACAGAATTATTACAATGTATTTGCTAATCATTACAAAGTTATAAACAACATCATCATGAATTATGATTGTAGATTTTACTCCCAGGAAACCTACATCAAAAGATTGTCTACAAAATTTACATACATAACAATGCTTAAGTCCGTACCAAGGAGATAAAGTTAAATCTACATCCAAAAATGGTAAAAGAATTAGCAATGGCTTCAAACCATGTCGGTGTTAAGTATTAGTTACCATGCATAATCTGTAGAGGAGAACTCAATAAATATTAAGATAAATAAGTATTAGGATAAGGATAAAAACTAGAGATGGAAACTGAAATGCAAACTTCAAAAACCAGTCAAGGGTCAAGCCACACTACCCTACATATCAAATTCTGTCCACCTAAGGGTTTGAGCAATGCTACGATTCCAAAATATATTGAACAAATAGATGTATGTTGAAAGGCACTGTACAAAGAAGAAAAGGGTGGCCCAGTGCACAAGGCTCCCGCCATTGCGGGGTCTGGGGAGGGCTAGATGTACGCAGCCTTACCCCTACTTTGCACAGAGGCTGTTTCCGTGACTCGAACCCGTGACCACCAGGTCACAATGGAGCAACCTTACCATTGCACTAAGGCTCGCCCTCTAACAAGAGTAACATAGATCATTTCAATTATTAAAATGACAATCCTGAAAAGAAACAAGAACAGGTATACATACACGTCAGCAAATCTGGTGCCTCCTTCACCTCTGATCGTGAGCAACCTTTGCCATCCAGGAGGAGGCTGAGAGATATTAGGCTTATCAATTGCCCAGAGCCTGCTACCATCTTGAGATATGTCAGCTGGATCATCACAAGATATATCAGGCCTCCACTCACGGGCTGTTGCGCATACAAAAGGTTCCTGCAATATATTTTCACGTAATTTCTCGTACTTCTCTTTTGTTGGAACAAACCTCCATTTAAAACATGTAGCACACTGAACAGTGAATGCCCCTACAGTGGGCAAAACTCTGGTACCAGGATTTGGTGCCGAGAAACTTGGAAAGGTAGGAATTTGATACTCAATTGGGGCAGGGACCGGTAGAATTTGATACTCAATTGGGGCAGGGACCGGTAGAATTTGATACTCAGTTGGGTCAGACATCGGTAGAACTTGACTTGTATCACTCATCCCAGGGTTATAAACCACTAACTGATTCGAAGCATTTTCAATATATTGGGCATCTTGATCATTTTCCTCAAAAGGAACAGTGCCCACCGGTTTCTGAGGGGTTCTATCGAAGTGCCCTGGGTATCCATAATAATTGGAGCAATCATATTTCTTCTTCATCTTAGGGCTAGCAGAATCGTAAGGGGTTCTATCGAAGTGCCCTGGGGATCCATAATAATTGGAGCAATCATATTTCTTCTTCATCTTAGGGTTAGCAGAATTGTCCGACCCACCTTGTTCCTTCTTCACTTTAGGCAGTATATCTCCCGGTTGTGACTGCATCTGAGATTCTATATGGGTCCACATCAACCTGCAAATAAAGAGAATTAAATCACACAGCAAAAGCATTGATAGTCAATTCAACTTCCCAGGGGTAGGAAAGCATCCCATTGTACACCATAATTACTGGCGCATTTGAAACTCTTAACTAGGTGCAATGTAATTCTGAGAGTTCAAACTAATCTAAGACCAACTCCAAATAATTCAAAACAAACATTGCATGTTTTATCATCAATTGATTCAGCGCATTGAATCAGCAAGCCAACTGTCCACTTCCGACCACCCAATTTCTAAGGAGAAAAATAAAACTATCTTTTTTTTTTAAATGGTAGAAAAATGAAACTACAAGAATCTAACTAAAAGTATATTCCAAAATCAAGAATCTATTAAAAACCCCATTCAAGTTAAAGGCTTTGAAGCTAACTGGTAATTGAGCTAAATCACCTATAACGATTTTAGTTATTTGAAAGTAGCACTTGGGTCTGCTTGATAAATGCAAAATGTAAGAATATGTAAAGCCAAGTTGCTCAAATCAGCTTCTGAATTGCAAGCGTATACAAGCTATGGAATATAAAAGAAATACAAATATAAAAGAGATTCAAAAAGAAAGTATAAAAGCAATTCAAATATAAAAGAGATTCAAAAAAAGTATATAAAGCCTGTCAGTAGCTGCAAAATAAAACAAAATCAACTCCGGGATATGATTAACAACATCAGAATGAAAAGAATTATTAGATCCAGTCTCATATGAAATATTTACAACTAGTTCATACTGTATAAATTATAAAACCATGTAATAATTATTTTTGGAGTATAGATCACGTGAAAGGCACTCTTAGAGGGCTAATAATTAAGGCAATCAAAATACAAAGTAAAATAGCTATGTGTTTTTAGGAACAACTATGAAAAACCAAAGAAATAAGATCACCAAACAAAATTGCAAGTCAATTATCTCAATAATTTTTTTCTTGAATGAAAATTGAGGATCTCAACGGAGCTTTTAATATTTTATTTAGAAAATCCAGGGCAATGGTAACATTAACAATGGAGACCCAAGTTTTAGTTCTATAGAAACTACAAAAGCTGCTATACGCACATCACACTGTACCCTACCCATTATCATCCTTTGACACTTGGTGCAAGGATAACTTTAAGAAAGTACAGTACCGGTGTTGAAGACATAAGATTCTGACCCTGGATTTGAATGTCATATCTAGATTCGTTTTTCACCCTGCACGGTACCACAGGTTTTGAGCTCTGCTCGTCCTGCTACTCCGCATTTAATAAGAAAATAAAATGTTCAATTTGGCTATACGCACATCACAGTGTACCCTACCCATTTGGTGCAAGGATAACTTTAAGAAAGTACAGCACCAGTATTGAACAAATAAGATTCTGACTCTGGATTTGAGTGTGTGTCATATCTACGTTCATGTTTCAGTTTTCCCTGCACTGTACCATAGGTTTTGAGCTCTGCTTGTCCAGCTACTCAGCATTTAATAAGAAAATAAAATGTTCAACTTGCCTATCGTACAAAAGTTTCCATTATATAACCCATTATAATCCATTATAACATAGTATTGAAGCTCCAATATTAACTAAGTGTACTGCAGAGTCCACAAGATCTATTTTTTGAGATTTATGAGTTTGACACCTGAACCCCTGCCAGTTCCAAAAAAGTGTACTTGTTGCTATGCACCATGGCTTGTGGCAATCCAGAATAAGTATCAAAACTAGATTCCTTTTCCAAAATTATACTTACAAGATCACTTTTTATAGGTTGCATTTATCAACCATAAAGACAAAGCAGGTTCAAAGTTCACACATAGAGATTGCCTAATACGTAATTGTGCCTCACTACACCTTTCGCTACCCGCATTCTGCCTCATTCGTTTCAGATAGCATATGATTGAAAGTACTTGCTAAATTCCTATTCTAGTGGTGATGAAAGCTAGCCTCGAAGTAACCATACTTTCCTTCAAAGCCCAATTAACATTTGAAGAGTCCTTTTTTATCAGCATATTCCAACTTAATTGATGCAGGACAATACCTAAATAAAGGAAAAATTCTAGACTCCTAATGGGATTAAAGCAAGGTTGCCAAGGCGGGAATCGTGGGTTTGCCAGAGAGTCGACGGAGATTCGTCGGGGATTCGTCGGGAATTCGTCGGGGATTCGTCGGGGAATCGCCGGGGAATCGCTGGGGAGTTGGGATTCACTGGGAATCGCCTGGGAATCGGGGTTCCTATAAAGTGGGAATCGGGGTTTTCATAAATTGGGAATCGAGGTTCCCAAAATTGGGAATCGGGGTTCCCAAAATTGGGAATCGGCGTTCCGACGGAATCGATTCGGGATTCCCCAGAATCGGGGAATCGAATCGAATCACGATTCCGATTCGCGATTCGGGGAATCGCGAATCCCCACCCTCAGGTACGAATCCTGCTTCCCTGGATTAAAGACTATAGGAACTCTTAGGGCTGAATCTAAAGGCTAGAGGCACCTATGAGAACCACTAAGGCTGATTTATTGGGAATTTATTTTGCAGACGGCAGCAATATCAAGGCTTAAAACAGCAATAAAAGATGGAAAAACAACAATTAGCAATTAAATAAACCTTGCACAAAGTACTTAGCAATTAGAAGACCTTTCCGGTAACTAGTTAAGGGCAAAATTAGGCTAAAATGGGGTTTTAGGCGTGAGACCAAGTAAAATAATTAAAATAGTTGCAAAAACCTATGAATTAAACCTTGTTTTGATGAGAAATCAGCAATAATCCAATCAAAAATAATAATAAATTTTTGCAACAACAAAACGGGGTCAAATCGGTCCAATGTAGGCCAAAAGGGTATTTTGGTAATTTGGACAGATCTGTAATTTCGGGATTTACGGCTGGGGTTCGTAGGGTATGATCTAAAAGATGAAAAAAAAACAATTTCAGGCCTAGGGTTCAGTTTTGATGGCCGTTGGACCATTAATTTCCAAAAAATCGTGTTTTAAGGTTGAAAGGGGTGTGAATTTTCAATTGGCTGCAAAAGGGGTTTAAAGCTATGAAATTCATTCAGTCAACATAAGAAGAATATTTGATTCGTAGAAATGACAAAACGGATCCTTTGCTTCGATCCGATGTTTAAAACCACCCCATTCCTTTGTTTCTAATGATGTTTTTGAAGAATTGAATCCCTTGATTGTCATAGTATCTGTTCCTCTATAGTATGGACGGGCTCTTCCGAAGCAAGAAGAAAGAAGGAATCAATCGATTCTATGGATGACACAATATGGATTTCTACAGATGAGACATTCTTCAAATCATTTCCATACTAATTGGAATTGAACCTTACTCCATAAAGAAAATTTCAAGCAAAAGACACTTAATTTAATGCCCGAGTGTGGTGAAATAAAAAAAGAAAAAAAAAGTAAAAATCTTGGATTTTTGCGCATATCAAAATCCTTATTGATTATCTCATCACAGCGAAAATTTGTTTTTTTTCTTTTTTTATTTTATAAGTTCATTGAAAAAGTTCTATTTGCTCAATGAGTGATTCCCCCCCCCCCTTTTTTTTTTGGCCACTACTGCTTATGAATCAAAAGAAAGAGGTTATAATAGTCCTAGAAAAGAAAATCGTAATCTTTAACGAACAGGATCAAGAATCATTATTATTTCCACACAGGAAAAGGGTGAAAAATTCCTTTTCTTGTGTGGAAGATTAGTAAGACGAGCAATCCCTCCTAGAATCATTTGTTACTTTCATTTATTCCTTGCCTATTATCTTATAGAATTCGATTCTATTAGGTACAATAGAATCAAAAACTATTGATGCATTACATGGCATTTATAATCTGGGATTAAGAAGCCTGGCATAGTCACACCACTCTGATGGCGTCTGGATCCGGGTCTGCGATCGCGCGGTCGGTAGACCCGGATCCAGACGCCATCATATTGGCGCCATCCGTGGGACTCGTCGAGTAACTGAACGCCTTATGGCGATGAGAAACCACACCCAACAGCCAGAAACAGGGGTAATAACCAGGAGTCAGGCCCAGCGCGCACAAGCCAGCTTCTCAAGCTCCCAAGAGCGAAACTCACCGCCTTCAGACCGACCCCGACCCTCCTCTAGCACGCCGCAGATGGTCCCCACCATGGAGATGTTCAACGAACTACTCCAGCGTTTGCCTCTTCCGGCTTCGGAAAAGCCCCGGACGACACAGGACCGGACAGAAGCCTACGACGAAGGCAACGAGGAACAGTCAGGGGAACGACATCCCCGGCGAAAGCGAGCGCCGACTCGCAGAACGCCGTCCCCATCAACAAATAGCCCCTTGCCCCACGCAGCCGGGGGACACCAGCGAGGCAGCGGGAGACAGGTTACTAACAGTCGCGCCCCCCCTGTCCAAGATACCCGTCTCCGGGAACCGCCCTTGGCTCGGGCAGAAGAAGTTGCAACCTCGGCACAACCGCCCAGCTTGGATCCAATAGCGGACATGCAAAGGCAAATCCGAGAGGTAAAACTAGAAATGAAAAAACCCTAGGCCCACGGCATCCTCGATGAGTGGGAAAGGGAAACGGCATCCCCGTTCACCTCAGAGGTCTTAAAGACCCCCGCAGAAGCAGGCATAGACCTCTCCCGCTTCGGTCTATACGACGGGAGTACGGACCCCCTCGAGTTCCTCCAGACTTTCAAGAGAGTAATGATGCTTCGAGGCGCGTCGGATGGATTCATGTGCAGAGCCTTTGCATCCCTACTAAGAAAAACCGCCAACGACTGGTACATGAGATTGGAGCTCGACTCCATCGCATCCTTCCACGAATTCGGGCGAAAGTTCAGCACAAGGTTCGCCAACAACCGCCTCCGCCATGATCCTGCGGACGCCCTCCTAGCCCTCCGCCAAGGCAGAAACGAGACCCTAAGAGACTTCATGTTGAAGTTCAACGCCGAATTGGCCCAACTCTCCAACATGGACGTCCAGATAGCGGTCGCCACACTAAAGCATGCCACCACCGATCCGAATCTTAAGCTGCACCTCACCCTCAAGCCCCCGCGGGACCTACAGGAGCTTGAATCAAAGGCTGATAAGTTCGTCCGAGCAGAAGAAGCCTGCGCTCGAGAACAGAATCGGCCCGGCCCCGACGAGAGAAAAAGCGACGGCCGAAGGGCCATAAGGCCACGAACCGATGAAAGACAGACGGGCCGTAACCCTATCCCCGTCTTCGAAAGGCTGGGAACCGCCCCACTAAAGTTCCCCCTCTCCCACGTTCTATCAGCTATTAGGGATCAGGGTCTCCTGACCCCCCCCAAGAAAATGGCCACAGATCCAAAGAAGAGGTCCGCCAGGAAATTCTGCGAATTCCACGGGGACCACGGCCACGAAACTGACCACTGCTTCCACCTCCGCCTCCAGCTGGAAAGGCTGGCCGAGGAAGGACACCTAAACCAATACCTCAGGAGTCCTGACAAAAGCCCATGCGAGGCCCAGCGCCCGCTCGACGAACCCAGAGGTAGGCATCGGTCACCAAACCGCCGCCGGTCCACAAGCCGACACCGATCCCCCGGTAGGCATCACTCACGAAGCCGACGCCGATCCCGCAGCAGACACGACACGAGCCGCCACCAGCGCCCCCGAAAGGGCGAGCCCCTCGAACAGCCACAGGCTCGCGAGCAACCGCCTACCATCACAGGAAAAATCAATATCATCGCAGGCGGGCCCGCGGCGGGAGGGCCGACAACAGCCGGTCGGCGGGCATACGCGGAACGGGTATTCTCCATGGATATACCTTCCAAGAAGGCCCGAACAAATCCACCCCATGAAAACCAGATCATCACTTTTTCCAACAAAGACCTCGACGGGCTGCAAGTCCCGCATGACGATGCACTGGTCATCAGGCTAGTCGTCGCCAACTTCGATATAGGAAAAATCTTGGTGGACACAGGAAGCTCCGTCAATGTGCTACACCTCGAAACTTTCGAAGAAATGAAGCTGGGCAGGGAAAGGCTGGGACCCGCGGAATACTCCATCTACGGTTTCTCCGGGGCATCCGTACAGGTAGACGGCAAGATCGACTTGCCCGTGACTTTCGGAGCGTACCCCTTGCAGAAAACCATCCTGACCACCTTCCTGGTCGTAGACATACCGTTCACCTACAGCGCCATCATTGGGCGCCCTGCTCTCAGAGACTTGGGAGCCGTAGTCTCCACCCCCCATCTCAAGATGAAATTCCCCACTCCGGACGGAGTGGGAGAGGTCAGGGGACAGCAAATGATAGCATGTCAGTGCTACGCGGCAAGCCTGAAAGGAACCAACGCCCCAGCCGAAAACTTCACAATCGGCAGTGAAGACCCTCGGCAGCGGGCTCGCGCAATCAGAGGAGAGCCCGCCGAGGAGCTAGACTCCATCCCCCTGACCCAAGATCAGCCGGAGAGACAAGTCCGGATAAGTTCCATGTTAACAGGCCCCCTGTGAGACCAGATGATCAACTTCCTCAGAATAAACAAAGACATGTTGGCATGGTCCGCCAAGGACATGCCCGGGATACCCAAGGAAATGGCCGTCCACAAGTTGAATGTGAACCCCGCCCTTAAACCCGTCCGGCAGAAAAAGAGGAACTTCGCAGTAGAGCGCCAAACTCACATAAAGGCCGAAGTGGAAAAACTGCTACAAGCCGGATTCGTCAGGGAAATCCGGTATCCCGAGTGGCTGTCAAACGTCGTGATGGTCAAGAAAGCTAGCGGAGGATGGCGGGCCTGTATAGACTTCACCGACCTCAACCGGGCCTGCCCAAAAGACCCCTATCCCCTCCCGCGCATTGACCAACTCATCGACGCCACCTCCGGACACGAACTTCTCACCTTCTTAGACGCGTTCTCAGGCTACAATCAGATCAAAATGCACGAGCCAGACATCCCGAAAACAGCGTTCATCACCGATCAGGGCGTCTACTGCTACACTGTCATGCCCTTCGGGTTAAAAAACGCAGGCGCCACCTACCAGCGGCTCGTGAATAAGCTATTCCAAACGCAAATTGGAAGGAACGTGGAGGTGTATGTCGACGATATGCTGGTAAAAAGCCTGGAAGCCGCCAGACACATCTCCGACCTTCAGGAAACTTTCGACACCTTACGACGAGCCCGAATGAAGCTGAACCCCGCGAAATGCGCCTTTGGGGTAACTTCCGGAAAGTTCTTGGGGTTCATGGTCAGCCAAAGAGGGATCGAGGCCAACCCAGAAAAAATCCAGGCCATCCTAGACATGGAACCCCCGACGACAGCAGTAGAAGTACAGAGGCTCGCAGGACGGATCACGGCCCTCGGCCGATTCATGCCCAAATCAGCAGAGAAGTGCCAACCCTTCTTCAAACAATTAAAAAACATACGGGAATTCGAATGGACCCCGGCCTGCCAAGAGGCCTTCGACTCTCTGAAGAAATACCTCCAGACACCGCCCGTACTCGCCAAACCCGAGCCGGGGGAAGAGCTATTTTTATATCTGGCCGTCAGCCCCACGGCAGTAAGCGCGGTGTTGGCCAAACAAAGCGACAAAAAGGAACACCCTGTGTACTACGTGAGCAAGACTCTCCACGGTGCAGAAATCCGATATTCGAACATAGAGAAATTCGCCCTCGCAATCGTCAGTGCCGCTCGGAAGCTCCGCCCCTACTTCCAGGCCCACCCCATAGTCCTGCTAACCGACCAGCCCCTCAAGAAGATTCTCCAAAAACCAGAGACCTCGGGTAGGATGGTAAGTTGGGCCGTCGAGCTGGGCGAATTCGACATACAAGTCCGCCCAAGGCCGGCTATCAAATCTCAAGCCCTCGCTGACTTTATAGTGGAATTCACGGCCCCGGCCGAAGAACCAGCAACAATGGGGAGCAGCGAGGGCCCCACTGCGCACACGGTTTGCGACGACGGGATGCAGGACCCCTCGGAACAGAACAGCGAAACCCCTTGGATCCTGCACGTTGATGGCTCCGCCGGCAATAAAGGACACGGAGCGGGAGTGGTCCTCCACGGTCCAGAAGAGTTCACACTGGAATATGCCCTCAGGTTGGATTTCAAAGCCTCCAATAACGAGGCCGAATACGAAGCCTTACTAGCAAGACTAAGTCTAGCCGCGGAACTCGGCGCGGGCAAGTTGAAAGTCTATAGCGACTCACAGCTTGTCGTTAACCAAGTAAACGAAATATACGAAGCCAAGGGCTTCAGAATGAAAAAATACCTCCACAAGGTAAAAGAGAAACTGCAGGGGATGGGAGAGGTAGAGATCCTCCAGGTGCCGCGAGACATGAACAACCGAGCGGATGCATTATCAAGAATGGCCGCCGAAGAGACCCATGACTTCGGCACCGTGCTCACAGAAATCCTGCCCCACCCCAGCATCGACGAGATACGAGTTCTGGAGATTCCACCGGGGCCAAACTGGATGGACCCCATCATACGATACCTGAAAGACGGTATACTACCCGCAGATAAGCTGGAAGCCCGGCGCCTAACCGCAAGAGCCGCCCATTACGTGGTCCACGGGCCCAGGCTCTACAAACGGTCGTACATGAAGGGATCTGCGGAGACCATGGAGGCGGCAGGACCCTAGCCCAGAAAATCGTAAGGCACGGCTACTTCTGGCCCACGGTCCTTAGGGACGCCAAGGAATTCGTCAAAAAATGCAGCCCCTGCCAAAGGTACGCAACCACCCCCCACCAACCGGCTACACCGTACACCGCGATAGCAGGACCCCTGCCTTTCGCCATGTGGGGCATGGATTTACTCGAACCATTCCCCAAGGCCCCCGGGGGGCATACAATGTTATACGTCGCCATCGACTACTTCACCAAGTGGGTTGAGGTCAAAGCAGTGGTGAAACCCAATTCCAAAGCGACGGAGAAGTTCTTCTATCACGACGTCGTTTGCCGTTTCGGCATTCCAAAGACCCTTGTAACAGACAACGGTCCCCAGTTCGCAAGCGCCGAATTTGGCAGATTCTGTGATAGCCTAAGCATCGAACACCGTTTCGCCTCCGTAGCACACCCGCAAGCCAACGGGCAGGTCGAGGTAACCAACAGGATTTTGCTACAAAGTCTCAAGAAGAGATTGGGAGAAGCCGGAAAAAACTGGCTGAACGCACTCCCTAGCGTCCTCTGGGCCTATCGAACAACACCACGGACCGCAACTGGAGAATCCCCTTTTAGCTTAACCTTTGGGACCGAAGCGGTCATTCCGCTAGAAATTGGCCTCCCCAGCTTCCGCACCGCGAATTACGACGAGCAGGGAAATTCCGAACTCCTCCGGAACAACCTCGATCTCGTGCTCGAGAAAAGAGAGAAAGCCCTCCTCCGAACCGCCTCCTACCAGCAAAAGGTGGCACGATACTACGATGTCCGGGTAAAAAAGCGTTCGGTAAAGCCCGGAGATCTGGTGCTACGGCGTGCAGAGGTATCAGACCCCCGCAACACGGGTAAGCTCGCACCCAAATGGGAAGGACCGTACAAAGTCGTTCGAGCACTTCGACCCGGGGCCTACCAAGTAGAACGCCTCGATGGGACCCCGGTCCCTCGCAGTTGGAGCATGGACAACCTCCGAAAGTTCTATCAGTAAAACGACAGGGTAAGTTCCGTGCCTTTCTTTTAAAAATATGACAAGTGTTTTGGTTTCCTTTTTGTGTTCTAGAAGCAAAGATGTATTGTTGTCAACAAATTAATGGAAAAGCACTTCTACAAAAGCAGCGTACATCTCCACTTTCCGGCCCACGATAAATGAGGGACCCGAAAGAAAACAGGGAGTGAGACAGAGGTAACATCGGGGCCGATCCCCCCGAGAATACCCTAAAACGCTCCCCATGAAAAAAAAAAAAGACCTCCCCCTTTAAGGACAGGCGGGACCCATTAACCCCGAACTGATCATTCGAGGGGAAGATAGTCCTCCCATAAACAGACGCCCTACGGGGTGCACTAAGAATACCCTCACCAACAAAATTCGCAAAGGCCTGAGGACCAACAGCAAGAACTCGAAAACCTCGCGGCGCGTCGTATATATGCAGAGATGCCAATACGGTTACATACCAAACAAAAAAATAGGTAGTTCAAAAGTTATTACAGACCAAATAACCAAGAACATTAAAAGAAAAGAGCAAGCCCCCCGAGGCCTTCACAACACCACTGGGCCCCCTCGGAAGTCTCGGCAACTACGCGATCCACCGGGGCGGCCACCTCCTCTCCTACCGGCTCCACCACTTCCGCCGGTGCCGGCAAAGGATCAACCTCAGACTCATGCATCAGTTTATCGAGAGGGAAGGAGGGATCGACCTCTTGAACGCGCCGCCGGCATTCAGCAAACGCATCAATCTCAATATCCACGATGAACGCAGCCGCAGCCTTAAAAAACTCCGCAGAGTCGCGTCATTCCTCCCGTGCCTTCGCCAATTCCCGGGCATGAGTTCGCCGAGCCAGCGCCAATTTGTCCGACGCACGACTCCTCCCCTCCACAGTTACCCAGAGATCTTCCCGGAGTTGAGCAACAGTGTCATCAAAGGTCGCTCTCTCCGCCCGGGGTCTGTCCAATTCCTCGCGTAACTGCCGGTTTAACTCCCCCGCAGCACTTATCTCGGCCTCATCCTCAAGAAGGCACTGCACCATCCTCCTGGCATAACTTTGGGACTGCAAAAGGCAAGTTATCAAAAAACTTCCAACATGCAATCTCGAAAACAGCGAGGAGAGAGAAATACCATCAGAAAACCGGCCACCCGTTACTTACGCAGGAAGTTGATTGAAAATACTGAGCCCCCAGGGCCCTACGATCGTAGCCCTTCAGCTCAGCCTCGTCACAAGGAAGGGCAGTTGTCACCCCTAGCTCCACCCCAACCCGGGGATTCGCAAGAACGCTGTCCTCAACACCAATCCTCCAGCCAGGCTTAAACAGTTCCCCTCGCACCTGGAAACTCTGCGGGGGAAGCTCCGCCCACTCCAGAAGAAGCTTGGTCATTACTGCCCCCTCCATCCGACTTGGCACGTCCTCCGCAAAGATTGAAGGACACGCCACGCGGCTGGCGACCCTCCTGGTAGGATGCTCAGACCCCGGGGGTGAGGAACTAACCGGCCCCTTCTCTCCAACCGCTCGACGAGAGGGGCTGGAAGGCATAGATGTTGCGAGCCTCGCTTGCGACCGACCCAGCCTGGCCGCGGCCATAAAGTCAGAAGGAATTTTCTTACGGCTCGACAAGCCCGTTGTCACCGCCGCAACCTCCTTCCCCTTACCAACGTCACCAGAAGAAGACATCTCTCCTGCCAAAAACAAGAAAATAACAATTGCTCAAAGCAAAGGAAAACCAAAAAAAAAAAAAACCACATTCGATGGCAAAGAGCTCGGAACCCGTCATAAAGGTACGACTAGATACCCCATACAAAATACCACCGGGCCGAAAATATCGAACGCAGCGACAAGGGCTCAGAAATGCGCGAGAAAGCAAGCATGCAAAAGAAAAGCAAACACGTAAGGAGAAAACACACATCAGAAACAGGAAAAAGAAAGGCACCATTCATAAACCACTTCCTCCTGGCCCAAAGGCCTACAAAAAGGGGAGTAAGGACAATAGGCACGCAGGCCCGAAGCCCCCAAGATCCCTAAGACAAAAAAAAAAAAGAAAGCGCAAAGACAAGAGGCTTCCTCCAAAAATTCTGAACTCCCACCGCAATCAGCTCAGAGGGACTGGCCGCTGAAAGAGTTTTCCGCATCAGAAATCTCCCTATCACTCTCTTCCCCGTCCGAAGAGCTTCCCCATCGCCGATTCCCAGCCAAACGGGCCTGGTCATTCAACCAACGCACCCGGTTCCTCAGCAGATCGTTCTCTGCGCGCAAAGCAGCAATCTCCCGATCCATGTCCCTCATCCGGCTAAAAACCTCCATTCCCCTACGATGGACGCAGGAAAAGAAGAAACGGTTGCGGTGAATAAACGCTTCATGAGACTCCCTCTCGTGCAGGGGAGGAGGATGATCCACGTCCCCCTCCGGAACCCCTCGCTGAGGCCCAAGCCCGCCAGAATTTGCCTCGGGGTTATTCGGACGACTCCCGTCGCGATCAGACCTACGATCGCCGCCCGCAAAGGGACCCTGGAAAGGCGACGACATCTCGGACAAGCCTGAAGAAAGGCCGGAAGAAATCAAAAAGGCAAAGAAGAAACAAAGGGCGATATTCCTGACTTCAGGAAAGCTCACCCCTTTATAGAACCCTTATAGGAAACCCCGGTGCGAAAAAATGAAGCACTTACTACCCGCGTGTCCGTTTCCTACTGAACAACCAAGCGGCGCCTCGGGAAGGAGCCGCCGGACGGAGCAGAATATCCGCTCGCACCCCAATGCTCCCATAAACGCCTTCAACACATTATCCTTTAACTACGCCAACGGGCCCGCTCCCCGAGGCCAATCAATGGACTAAAGGTCATATCACGATAACATGCAAAGACGGCGCTATCACCGAAGCACGCCACGTGTCGCCCCCAGATCTACATAAAGCCTAACCTTCATAAAGGAAGTAGAGGGTAAAGGGCAGGATCATACGAATTCGACACGCCTCGCTATCCCGACCCCACGCAGGTTCGGGCCCCAAAAAAAAAAAAAAAAAAAAAAAAGAACGCCCGGAAGGGTCGGAGCATCGCAAATCCTTGCAAACACAGAGATTCTCCATCACAAGCCAAGAACAACATTAAGAGATATGGCCCAAATACACATAAACTACCCATTAACATCCTCCTGGCCCATAGGCCTACAAAAATAAAGGGAAACCAAAAAACAGCACAGGGCACACAGGCCTCAGAAATCCCCGCCAGAGAAGGGGATAGACACGCAGGAAAACATAGAAAGCCAAAGCTTAATCGGAGAACGACTCCTCCCCAGAGGAGTTCCCCTCCTCCTCCCAAGAGGTCTCCAGCAGGGGGTCCACCTCATATTCCAACAGCTGCTCGTTGAGAAGATGAACTTTCTTCTGTAGAACCTCGTTCTCCCGCTTCAAGTCCTCGATCTCCTGACCCATCTTCGAAACACGCCCACGCAGTTCCGTTCCCTGACGATAGGCTCGAGAGAAAAACGACCACTCCCGGGCAACGCGGGACCTGGACAATCTGTCCTTCCTAGGCATGGAAGAAAGGCGAAGGGGGGGGAAGCCCGACGAAGCGCCCGGGCCCCTCTTAGCCTTCTTCCGACGAGCCACGAGATCCTCCCCCGGATCGGAGGACAAGTCAGGGTCGCTCGACGACTCCTGGAGGAAACAGGCCTTGCCCCTAACTCGTGAAGAAGAGCCAGACATGTTACTGGAAAATATACGAAAAGAACCCCTACCGCAAAGGAAAGAAGAAGAGCGACGAAGAGCCACAAAAAGACACCAGGGTAATTCCCCTCTTTTAAACTCGGGAAAGAAATCCTGGTGCCTCGAGACAACGCAGCCTTCCTAACGACGCTACCGCTTCCCAAGGACAGCCGCCGGATAAAACGGCACATCTCCTCGCACCCCGGAGCCCTCGTAAATATCCTCATCATGACTTAGCTCGAACAAAACGTTACTTCCTTGGCCCATTCAATGGACCAAAAGAGTAAGGGGGAGTTATGATGGGGCACAAATACGGCTACGCTCCCAGATATCGCCACGTGTCATCCATGCACGAGCAGAGCCCAACCATCATGAAGAAGGGTGTTGGAAAACGGCAAAGACCACACATTCATGACACGTGTCGCCCTCTTACCACCCAGGCCTCATCATCACAAATTAGGGAAGGAAATGGCCGCCAAAGCCACGCGCGCCGGCGAGGCAGAGGGACGGCCCAATCCTGCAAAGGAAGTTTTTCCCTCCATAATGATGAAAAGGGCCGCACACCTCCCTTTAAAAGGGGAGGGAAAGGGAGACCTTGGAGACCTGGGAGACCCTTTTTTCTTTTTGGCCCCTGAAGGCAGGGAACTCACCCATCCTCCACCCCGCAATACCGGAAAAAGAGGCGAGGCAACAACAGAGGAGGCCAGGAATCCCATCCTGCCCTCCCTGCTAGTCCCCTCCGACTCACTCATTTATGCACCCAGAAATGTCCCCGCGCACCGGCCCTGGTAACCCTGATCAAAACCCCCTCCCTTTCTAGCTGTTCTTTATATTGACTGGTCGAAGGATCTGACTTGGGTGTCGAAGTGGTCGTCCGGGACCCACCCCGGACCCCCTGACCCCCTTTTTGTTTGTGATTGCAGACCCCGCGGAGGCCCTCTACCGACCGCGCAATCGCAGACCCGGATCCAGACGCCATCACACTCCAATTTTTTTTGGATGCTTTGGCTGAGGTTTAGTCCCAAATAAAGTCCTTCAAAGTTTCAAGATGAGAACTTAAATGATATAGGAGATATTTGGGTTTTGGGTTTTTGTATTTTAGGGTTCAAGAACACAAAAAATTGAAGAACTAGTGACTTACTTGTTTATGGCTGATTTGAAAGGAGAATAGAAGTGAGAAGATGAGAGGGGATTGATAAGAATGGCTCCAAGCCACCAAGGAGAGAGAAGGGAAGAAATTCTAAGCTTCAATAGCTCTCACAAAATAAAAATGTCAATTCTATTCAATATTCAAAAGTCCCTTGAGCTCATTCGATAGGTAATTGAAAAATCTTTCTAATAATACCAAAAACACACCAAACGGATGAGATTTGATGCCTAAAAAGTAGGCTACAAATAAAATGACGAAAATAGAAGATAAATAACAAAAAAAAGACCCCCATGTTTGTGACCCATCTAGAGTCTTCACCATCAGTCTCGTTCACATCTGCGCTTGTAAACCTTGAATTCACGCCCATTGTTGGTGTCCCCATAGTTAATCCACACATTAAAAAACTTATTTTAGAACACACAAATCTGCATCTCAGCAGCATAAGGGAATTCAAATATGAATTTCTATGCACTGTCATGCACTCATGCTCCCAGTGTCAGCATTATATATTAATTCCATAAACACGTAACTCTGCTGGAGAAGTTATCTATGAGCTCTTTTATAACCATCAAAAATACAAGCAACAACTCAACACCATACAAACTATACTGAAACGAAATTCAAATAGGAATTCCTACCATTCTTGGCTATGGAAGCATAAAACCTATAACCCAATTTCCTTCAAACATTTACAAGCGAATTGGTAAACCATAAATTGCTTATGAGCTGCTTTCACTAAAATTTACAGACAATTTCCACCACTATAATCTTATGACAATTATAAGTTTTGTCATTATCCAATCATTCAAAACAGAAAAAGTTTTGTCATTCTCCAAATGTAATACGCTTTTCCTGCACTGATTGACAAGCGACACGGGTAGCACAAAAGAATTCAATCTATACCTCCATGGCAAGCAAGCAAAGTTTTTGAGAAAAATTACATAGATTTATGATCCCAACCAACAAGTAACAACAATTTCCCTCCTCCAATACCAACAATACTGCGAGTAAAATACCAATTAACCAGGATAAAAACCATAAAGAGGAATGCAAAGATAGAGCCGCAGAAAATCACCTTAACTGTTTAAGAGGATAAAAAACGTATCCTCAGCTCCTCCAGCTACCATACAATCGGTACTTCAAATTCCAGCCATGTCTGCTCCTTCTACAGCTGCAAATTGTGAAACAACCAATTACTAAAACAGCTTAAGTCGTTGGAGACGGCGTTATTTAATCTTTTATACTTTAACACTCCCCCTGGCTCCTCTTTTTTAGGGTTGGCCTACATGTGGCACATGTGGCCCCTCTTCTAAGGTTAACCATTACATGTGGATTTTTAATCTCAAGGAGTTTTGAACCCAGTACCTTTGCTCTGATACCATGTGAAACAACCAATTACTCTAGAAGCTTAAGTTGTTGGAGATGGCATTATTTAATCTTTTATACTTTAACATAAATGCAAGAAATCCGCAAGAATCTCACTATATTTCCCAATAATAGACAAAATAAAATAGTATGATTTTTCTAACCAGATTCCAAACTCATCTAACCAACTTAACAAGAGTTGGGGAAAAAAGAAAAGTGAAAAAACTCGCCAGCTAAATGAAACTTTGTAAAGCCAAAAAGTATCTGGTTAGGTGAAAAAATCCCAAGTCCTAACAAGAACTTTAACAAGAAAAACAAAAAGCCACAATATGAAAAAGGTTAGACAAAAGACAAAATCAGAACTATCAAAATACCAAATCCGTAAACAAATCAAAGATCCAACCGTAAAAATCAATCAACAAAATGGAAACCCTAAAAAGAACAAGAACAACATGACATAAAAAACTCAAATGCATTTTCAAGATCTTATGTGGTTCAAGGGCCTGGGTAGTGGGCCTAATGCAGAGCTTTTGGTTTATTTGTTACTATTGGTTAGCACCTATCCTAACCAGTTTAAGGACGGCTTTTAACACATTGGATTAGGTAACTAACATGCATAAACCCTATCAAAGAAAAAAATCCAAACCCTAATAATACAAGGAAAAAAATAGGCACAGATTCCCACATTTCAGCCAAGAAACTCCCAAGACGCAAAAAAAATCGGACCAACTCACCCAAAAAATAATCGAAGAGATTCTTAACAACTTGCCTTGTTAAAAATTGAGTGAACAGCAGCTAAAAATCCAGAAAAAAAATGGAACAATATATATTCAGGTAAGCTTCTTCTTCCCTATGAAGTAGTAATGAAGAGGAGGAGAAAAATACACAACGGTTCCCTATTATTGCCATTTGAGATCAAATGACTACAATGACCCTAGTTCTTTGAGTGAATGACTATAATGCCATTAGGAGTTTCCCGCCTGTGAGAAATCGAGTTATATCGAGACACGTAACCCTAATTTTATACACGACGACGACGGTAATGAGTAATGATGACCGCCGAGCCTTTCCTATGTTTTATCAGAAAAAGGAATAATTACCAATGACGTCGACGGACATAGATATGACGTCATTATCAACAGAACCGAACTGTTCTAAAATTGTTAAGAGAAAAGTACAGAATGGGGCTGATGTTTGGAGAAATTACGGATTGTAGGCACCTTTTAAAACAAGAAACAAAGAGGCTAATCTTCAAAATCGGGTTGGGAAGAAAGCCTGATACCCTTCTGACATCAACGGTGAAACCGAACAATCTAAAGGGGTAATAACCACCACAGAAATCTTGAAAAGAGGGTTGAAGCACCTTTAAATGCGGTATTCAAAAGATTCTAAGAGTTTGACTTTTACCATTTAAAAAAAAAAAAAATCTTATCAGACTAAGAAGCAGATTTCAGTCTATCTTGGTATTTGAGTCAGGTGTCCGTCAATGTCCTCGTTTGTTGTTCGTCAAAATCATTCCTTTGTCGAGTCGAGGTCAATTCTTCGGGGTCCTGTTTAGTTAAAATTCCTCCCCAAGCCGGGGTGGCAAAAAAAAAAAAAGAGAGGAGGGAAAGCAGAACTCTCAGAGAAGCAGAAAATTTATGGCTCTTGTGAACAAGTGTAGAGCAGAGCAGAATTCAGAGGTTGATAGGCTTTTAGCCTAGTTCCAGCGTTAGCAGATGGCAGTAATGAAGCAAGATTTTGAGCAAGACCATGTTCTTGTACTTTTGATGAGCTTTATAAGCCCAGGTGTTCATCAGAAAAGTTTGTAACCCCAAGTGTGCATTAATGAAAGCCTTTGGCCCGTTTTTCTTATGTTGCTCTCCAAATGCATTAAGGATGGGCTTGGGCTAGCGCCTTCATCGCCCTAACCCGAAGGAGCAACTCGGAATTCTAAAGAAGATCTCAACCACGAATAAAATCTCTAAGACTCTGAAAGGGGGCCCGCATCCAAAGGAATAAGATTTTCGCTAACTGGGGTCGCAAAATACCTAAGAGCTAAACCAGTTATTACCCCTATGAGACAAACGTGCTAAGAAAGAAATGGACAGGCTAGGCGCCATCACTAAGTGTGGGACCCGATCCCGCGAGAGGGGTGGGGCGCGAGCCGCCACGCACTCTCTTGGTCTCTCGTACCCACGCGATTGGCGTGTGCATTTTAATTATTAATTTTAATTCATCTTTTATGTGAACTTGGGATCACTAAGGCAATCCGAATTCCACACAAAAGAGACTGACAGAGTCGCCACCTAGATGTGGGATCTAGGACCCGAAATTAACCAGAAATCTAGACTCCCTACCTGGTTACAAGAATAGAAGGTATGGGGATTTATCCACCACATGCACCATTCCTGCCCGATAATCGGTCTTCGATTCCAAAAGCTAACTCTTTTAAATTTATTTTAAATGGCTCATTCAACTCTCTGTTAATGTGCTAACTACGGGACATACATCCTATGATCTAATTTCAATGTGAATCCTAAATGTGTATCTTGATTTCTTAATTTGTCTGGATTCATTCTAAGTGAAAGTTCTCCTAAAGTTCTAATTTCATGAAAAATCCTAAGTGATTTGATTAAGCATTTACAAGAAAATTAATATACAAAACACCACAATTTGTTGTGGTGCCGACTCGCGGTTGGTATGCCATCAGACATCCAAGCTGCCTACGTACCCAAGCCTCACTGGGATCAGAGTCGACGTAGTTCGGTGCACCTAAGCTAAGCTACTTATGTCTAACTCAACTAAGACACCGACCTAGACGGGATTGACTGTTTCAACAGTTTTAAGAGAAGTTATTTAATTCAAGTTGAGGATTTTATTATCCTAGGATTTCATCTAAGATGCTATATGATTCTTATCTAAATGCAAGTTGTTCCTTAGACTAATGCAGGTTAGCCTACATCCTAGTTTACTAGGCTTGTCCTAGGAAAAGATTGGGTGACTAGTGTAACTAGACCTATGGCACGGTTGCTATCCATAGCAAGCGTCCGTGATGAGGCTGGACTCCTAACTCTAGGACTCCCTAAAACCTAAGACTCCCTAAAACTTAGGACACGACACGACACGACACCAGTGTTCCTAAATTGGGCTCTAATGGTTCTTACGACGGAAACCATAATCCAATGGTTCCGAGAGACACGAGATGAATCGATTTCAGCTTTTGAAGTTAGTTAATTTTAGATTTCAAGGCTTTTCAGTTTCTAGACATTCAAGGATTACCAATGGTTCTAGGGTTCACCAATTTCAACCCAGAATAGCATCCAAGGAAGGGAATCGTGCGCTCTTTCCTTGTGCAATTTAATACTTAGGTTATAGCACCTTATTGCCTGGCATATCTCAGGATTTCCGTGGACAGTAACCTCGGAGCCAACAACGTGCTATAGCTTAAATATTCAAATTGTCAAAGATCGAGTGCAATAGGGATACGATTATGGATGCACTGGCCATTTTTCCAGGGAAATCTAAAGATCCTAAGATTGCTGTTTCAATGGATTAAGGAGTTAATATGTGACAGAGATTTGAGGTTCTTTAGAGATTTTCAGATGATTTTTAATTAATTTCGGATTTTCAATGAATTTTATCAATTTTAAACCATATGAGTGATTTTACAAGGGAAACCGTTGCAAATGAATTCGAAATGAGTTGAAACTTCTACAGCAGCAAGATATGATGAGATGTAGCTTATTGAGAGATTTTTACAGATTTTTACATTAAGCTCATATTTAATTTTGATTTAACAATTAATTGACCAGATTGCAAAAATAACACAGAAACTACTAAAATAGAAATCTAAATTCAGTGAAATTTCGACAGAAATAAGATATGAGTAAGTATAGCATGCTGTGAGATTTTCATGAATGTTGAAAACTATTTACTATCAGTTTCGGATTTTTCAATTTTCAGCCCAGATTATGAATTAACACTACATCCCATATGAAATAAGATCTAAATCACTTGAAAATTTTACAGCAACTAGAAATATGGAATATAAGAATATTGTAAAAATTTTGAGAATTTTATCCGTGATCTGATGTCAGTAAAAAGTCTCCCAAAATCTGATAAGTTTCAAAGAAAGTATAAAATGATATACCAAACCAATTCCAAAAATTCCCAAAAATTCATGGTAGAATGTATCAGCATTATATTATTTTCCTACGAAATTTCATTAATTTTGGAATTCGTTTAGTATATATTTTATTTTTCTTCATCGAAAAGATATTTTTGAAGAGTTTTCTATTTTTTAAACACGATTTTCGAGAAAATTACGACTCCGGAAAACATCCTTTAATCTTGTTTTGATATGATGAACACAAGAAAAATTTTAAATTCCAAAAAATAGATCATCCTGAGATGGCTATTTTTTCGAATTCCGTAATTACTCAGCCATTATTTTAAATAAAATACCCCTCTTCACTAAAATTTTCGAAAACCGTTGATCCACTGTCCGATCCGTTCCGATGATTATCTTACTCTATTTAGATAGATCGTTGCATTAAATTTCGGGACGAAACGGAATCGAAATACCCATGTAGATCATGATTTTTAGCATACACATTTAATATTCAATTAAATTCAATTAAAGGCTAAAAATCATGCAAAATTCATAATAAATGCCTAATAATTCGGGAAAAATCCGAGAGTAGGGTACCGACCTGTGATCGAGTTCCACGCCGAATCCAAAAGCCGAAAACTCTGAAAATCCAGCGGACGCTGCGATCCGACCCGCTTTCTCTTTCTTTCTCTTCTTTTTTTCTTTGTTTTTTTTTACTTTTCTTTTTCACTGCCGGATGGAGGGAGAGAGGTAGGGATGGGTTGGAGAGGCCGAGAGAGAGAGAGAGAGAGAGAGAGAGAGAGAGAGATAGAGCATGAGATGGGGAGAGGAAAGAAACAGACCGAGAGATCAGAGAAAAATAGAAAACAGAGAGATAGAATAAAAACGTAAACAGACAGAGGGATAGCACAAGAACAATACTCTGTTTTTCTAGATGGAAAGGGACGATTGATAGCTGAGAGGTTGAGAGGGATGGAGAGGGATGGAGAGAGAGCGATGAAAACTGCTGTTACTCTCTTTTTTAATAAAAACAGAGCCTCTGTTTTCCTCCCGTTGTTCGTTCTTTTTTTCTTTTTTTCTTTTTTTGTGGGCTGTTGAAGGTTGGGTGTAAGTGAGGGATAGAGATGGAGAAGATAAGGGATGGAGTTTGCTGAAAGATGAGAGAGGGTAATCGAGTGAGAGAGCTGCTGTTGGGATGGGAAAAACCGAGGCTGAGATGGGGAGAGGGAGAACAACCAAAGAAAAAAACCTTGTAGATCAAAAGGCTGAGGATCATGGGGGCTCAAGAGTGCTGTGAGATCAGAGAGGGCACAGACAGAGAAGGTTCAAGGATAGTTGTGAGAAAAAAAAAATTTTAGAAAGTTGAGAGACCGAGAGTAATATGCCCATCCTCCGTGAAATCATCCTCCACTTTCTCATCCTTCATTCCCTCCCCTCATGCCAATCAAATCCCAAAAAAAAAAAAAAAAAAAAATAAGAAAAAAAATCTCCCTCTATGCTAATCCCCCAATTCCCATTATAACCTCTTTCTATATAGACAACCCACCTGCTGATTCTGCTCTTCTATTCTTAGAAAGAAACTACCAGTTTTGGCTTTCCTTACCCCCATGCTTTCGTGAGAAAAAGTAGCAAGTGGCCGAATACCATACCTCCCTCTCTTAGTTCTTTCCACCTTTCATGAGAATTAATATGCCAAAATGAAAAAAAAAGAAAATTTCTGCCGTGAGCTTAATTGAAAAATGGAAATTTTCCAAAATAATACAACATCTACACTCTCATTCATTGTAATGTCAATTTCCTCTCTTGGTATAATTGGTGGGCTCCACCTAATTTCTATAAAGGTCAGATTTCTAGAAAAACCCTTGCTGCCACCTTTCCATGCATGTAAATGTCTTTCTATCATCTTTTTGCATGGGAAATATTATTATACGTGGCCTTATAAGTTGCATGGGGTTTATCCTTGTAATATCCCATGCATGTATTCATACATATGACTCAACAGATGGTGTCATGCATGGGTATTATTTTCACAATATAGGGCATGAAATGATCTGATCCGTCCACCTGATAAGTTGCAAAATAAATGGGCCATGCCCCTTAGTTCAATTCTGTGAGTCGATCAAAATTGTTTATGTAGCAGGCCGCGGCACAAGTTGGGCGTGCCCTCATCTGCACCGTTTCCAAAGTATGATCTTAACCATCCAATTAGATGCTCCCTGTAAAGTGATGGTTACCTCCTAATGATGATCTTATCTATTAGATTGGTGGGTCACAGCATGAGAATCCATGAGCTCAACATTCTCATTTAATAAAAACAATGTGGGGCACACTGACTTGATCCCATTCCAGTTAAAAATGTTCAATGCGGGCCCCCTGTTTGATCCAAATCTAAACAAATGCTTGATGGGGGCCCACCAAACGGGTCCAAAATTTCCCTTGCTCGGATTTTTGTGAATAACCCCTCTCAACACTTAGCGAAAAGAAAAACGCAGAACATTGCGGAGAAGATCAAAAAAATTGAGAAAACACAAAAGGCAGACACGGGATTGGGAACCACTTAAAAACGGATAGCGAAACACTGACTTCTTTGCTGATTAAAGCGGAGCAAAATGAGGGTGTCTACAGATGCCCCTCTTTGGTAGAGATGACGTAGTCGTCGAATACCAAAGCAAAAATGACAGAACCATTTTGCGTAGCTTCAATCGACAAAGGACTCTCTACAAAACGGAACCTAGACGCAAACATTTACTACCTGATGTAAGACCCTAAACGAAGTCCTAGAATTGGAATGCAATAAAAAATCCCGTTGCGGTGCCGCTCACAAACGGGCAACGAGAGAATGAGATATCATTTTCGAATGGATATTCAGAGGGAAAATGAGACATCACATTTATATGATGCTTCAAGGAGAATACGAGACCATAGTTGTATGGACTCGAAGAGAATGAAATACCGTATTTGTACGGATTTCAAGGAAATGAGACATCATAGTTGTATGATGTTCGAAGGGGATAAGAGACCATAGTTGTATGGACTCGAAGAGAATGAAATACCGTATTTGTACGGATTCTAAGGAAATGAGACATCATAGTTGTATGATGTTCAAAGGGGATAAGAGACCATAGTTGTATGGACTCGAAGAGAATAAAATACCGTATTTGTACGGATTCCAAGGAAATGAGACATCATAGTTGTATGATGTTCAAAGGGGATAAGAGACCATAGTTGTATGGACTCGAAGAGAATGAAATACCGTATTTGTACGGATTCCAAGGAAATGAGACATCATAGTTGTATGATGTTCAAAGGGGATAAGAGACCATAGTTGTATGGACTCGAAGAGAATGAAATACCGTATTTGTACGGATTCCAAGGAAATGAGACATCATAGTTGTATGATGTTCAAAGGGGATAAGAGACCATAGTTGTATGGACTCGAAGAGAATGAAATACCGTATTTGTACGGATTCCAAGGAAATGAGACATCATAGTTGTATGATGTTCAAAGGGGATAAGAGACCATAGTCGTATGGACTCGGAGAGAATGAAATACCGTATTTGTACGGATTCCAAGGAAATGAGACATCATAGTTGTATGATGTTCAAAGGGGATAAGAGACCATAGTCGTATGGACTCGGAGAGAATGAAATACCGTATTTGTACGGATTCCAAGGGAATGAGACATCATAGTTGTATGATGTTCAAAAGGGATAAGAGACCATAGTTGTATGGACTCGAAGAGAATGAAATACCGTATTTGTACCGATTCCAAGGAAATGAGACATCATAGTTGTATGATGTTCAAAGGGGATAAGAGACCATAGTTGTATGGACTCGAAGAGAATGAAATACCGTATTTGTACGGATTCCAAGGAAATGAGACATCATAGTTGTATGATGTTCAAAGGGGATAAGAGACCATAGTTGTATGGACTCGAAGAGAATGAAATACCGTATTTGTACGGATTCCAAGGAAATGAGACATCATAGTTGTATGATGTTCAAAGGGGATAAGAGACCATACTTGTATGGACTCGAAGAGAATGAAATACCGTATTTGTACGGATTCCAAGGAAATGAGACATCATAGTTGTATGATGTTCAAAGGGGATAAGAGACCATAGTCGTATGGACTCGGAGAGAATGAAATACCGTATTTGTACGGATTCCAAGGAAATGAGACATCATAGTTGTATGATGTTCAAATGGGATAAGAGACCATAGTCGTATGGACTCGGAGAGAATGAAATACCGTATTTGTATGGATTCCAAGGGAATGAGACATCATAGTTGTATGATGTTCAAAAGGGATAAGAGACCATAGTTGTATGGACTCGAAGAGAATGAAATACCGTATTTGTACGGATTCCAAGGGAATGAGACATCATAGTTGTATGATGTTCAAAGGGGATAAGAGACCATAGTTGTATGGACTCGAAGAGAATGAAATACCGTATTTGTACGGATTCCAAGGAAATGAGACATCATAGTTGTATGATGTTCAAAGGGGATAAGAGACCATAGTTGTATGGACTCGAAGATAATGAAATACCGTATTTGTACGGATTCCAAGGAAATGAGACATCATAGTTGTATGATGTTCAAAGGGGATAAGAGACCATAGTTGTATGGACTCGAAGAGAATGAAATACCGTATTTGTACGGATTCCAAGGAAATGAGACATCATAGTTGTATGATGTTCAAAGGGGATAAGAGACCATAGTCGTATGGACTCGGAGAGAATGAAATACCGTATTTGTACGGATTCCAAGGAAATGAGACATCATAGTTGTATGATGTTCAAAGGGGATAAGAGACCATAGTTGTATGGACTCGGAGAGAATGAAATACCGTATTTGTACGGATTCCAAGGGAATGAGACATCATAGTTGTATGATGTTCAAAAGGGATAAGAGACCATAGTTGTATGGACTCGAAGAGAATGAAATACCGTATTTGTACGGATTCCAAGGGAATGAGACATCATAGTTGTATGATGTTCAAAGTTGATAAGAGACCATAGTCGTATGGACTCGGAGAGAATGAAATACCGTATTTGTACGGATTCCAAGGGAATGAGACATCATAGTTGTATGATGTTCGAAGGGGATAAGAGACCATAGTTGTATGGACTCGAAGAGAATGAAATACCATATTTGTACGGATTCCAAGGAAATGAGACATCATAGTTGTATGATGTTCAAAGGGGATAAGAGACCATAGTTGTATGGACTCGAAGAAAAGAGGCACCGTTCTCAAACGGGCTCGAAGAATTTAGAGATTTTTCATGAGCTTGTATTTGACGTAGGATTGGATTTTTTTTGAATCGGGGATTGGATTTGATAAAAATTTTTTATTTTTTTATTTTTGGGAAATGAGGCACCGTCCACAAACGGGCTCAAGGAGAAGACGAGACCATTCACAAATGGACTCGAGAAGTGAGGCACCGTTCACAAACGGGCTCAAGGAATTTTAGAGATTTTTCATGAACTTGAATTTGACGTAGGATTGGATTTTTTTGAATTGAGGATTGGATTTGATGAATTTTTTTATTTTTGGGAAATGAGGCACCGTTCACAAACGGGCTCAAGGAGAAGACGAGACCATTCACAAATGGCCTCGGGAAAAGAGGCACCGTTCACAAACGGGCTCAAAGAATTTAGAGATTTTTCATGAACTTGAATTTGACGTAGAATTAGGGTTTGATGAATTGGGGATTGGATTTGACGAATTTTTTTTTATTTTTGAGAAATGAGGCACCGTTCACAAACGGGCTCAAAGAAACAAGATAGCTTTGATTTATGAATTCAACAACGAAGAGTTTAGATATTTTTCATGAGTTTGAATTTGACGTAAGATTGGATTTGATGAATTTTAGATTTTTTTTTTTTTTGAATTCAATGAAATCGGGGACATTATAGATCATGCCCGACAAAGATATTGGAAATCAGGACTTTGACGAATGACGAAACGGCAAACCTTAGGAACGAAGAACCATTACTAACAAGAATGGATTAGGAACACTTTTATGAAACTTCAACCAGATTTTTCTCAAAGAGACAGCTGGTCTTGTCTTCTGGGGATTTTGATAGCTGAAACTTTGAACAAGATACTTGAAATTGGTAATTTAAAACAACGGCTCTCTTGGATATTAACATGGAAAAGCGGGATTTGCTTCTTGACAGGTGCTTAGATAAACATTTCTTGACTAGGATAGTATTTAACTAACTGGAAGGAAATTCTGAACTTTAATGGTTCATCTTTCTGAGAAATTGGCTCAACCACCATTGCATCTGAGGTTCTGCCAAGCTTAAGGTGCCTTCCTGGGGTATGATCTTTTTACGGAAGCTGGGCTTTCTGATGCTTCTACTTCTGAATTTTTCTGAGTTGATCTTCTTTGAAATGAAGCTGTTCTACTAGATTACCGAGCTCTTTCAGGTACGATTGTAGGGAGCTGACGAGGCCGGGCCTCCTTCACCAAGACAGTTGCATCATTTGGACATAAGAACGACGATTGACTCTTTCTAAAGAGAAAACTTAGATAAAAGGCACTACTCAAAGGACTGAGCAGCTCTGAAGGAGTGAACATAGAATGACAAAGATTGACTAACTACACTGACAGACACAGTTATGCTTCTGACCTAGTTAACGTTTTAATTGGTAAGTCTATCCTTTCAGGGAATGTTTTTTTTTTTCGATTGGTAAACACTGGACTTTTTCCTTAAAACAGTGATATCTCAAGGATTTAATTACGACCCCTAAGATTGCTTAGCTTCAATGCCCCCAGTGTTGAGGATGTCACTTGAATTTGCTTGATCTTCAGTTGATCTTCAGTCTTGATACCGACTGTAGCCTTCTTATAATGGTTCTCTTACCGTGACCGAGTCACCTCTTCGGGGTTTTTAACTTGGCGGACCGTGCTAGCCTTAACTTTTGCCTGAACCACCTTTCTAAGTTTCAATCCAGCAGGCTATCCCCTTAGCTTTTGCCTAAGCCGCCCTTTCGGGTTTTCAACCTAGCAGGGGAATGATCTTAAATTTTGCCTAAACCGCCTTTTCAGGTTTTCAGTCTAGCAGATCTTCAAACTCCGTTCTTTTTTTTTCTTTTTTTTTTCATCATTTTTTTATTACTTATTGTGTCTCGGGACCTAGATCATTAGTTCTGAACACCAGAAGGACTTTATAGGTAGCATAGGGCTTTTCAAAGAAGGGCTTAAGGTTCAACAAAGATTTCGACCGAACCTGTGAACAGGTTACCTACATATCCCAAGGTAGGAATCAGGTCGTGTGTAGTTCAGGGCGAATGCCCCTAGTTTGAAGATAAATTGTTTGAAGGTTAATTGATTTTTTTTTCTTTTCTTTATGGAATAATTAACTTCTCTTCTTTTGGAACTTGTCCATCTTTTTTTCTGAAAGGATTGAATTTCTTTTCTTCTTTTGAATCGACCGAACTCGGTCCAACCGAGTTGCCTACGTACCCCAGTACAGGGATCAGGTCTCGCGTAGTTCGGGGCGAATGCCCCGAGTTTGATGGGTTTTCAAGAAAATTTGATTCAGGCTCGAAGGGTTTGCAAACCGGTATTCTTTTGACATTGGGTTCTGATTTTGGGATTTAATCGGCCAAAGGAGGCCTTCCGATGCTCAGATTGGGAATCGATCTAGGTTACTAGAGTCCCTCTGGTACTGATTATTTATTTCTTCTTCTTTCTTTTTTTTTTTTTTTTTTTTTTTTTTTTTCGGAGCTTGACGGCATTTCCAGGTAAGAGATAATGGATCTTCTTCTTTCAAGATTCTAATACGTGCTTTCGACTTTCGTAGAGCGAAACTTGCTCTTTGACATCCTCCATCTATGGATTTGTAACTCTTGATATCTGATGATCTCTTTTCAACGCTTGCTCTTGAGCTTCTTATCTTGAATTTGTTCGCTTTATGTTATGAATTTGAGAACCAAGGTCATTGATTGGAAATATGAAAGTTGTTTCCACTCTATGCCCCTTGTACAGCATATGTCTCTCACTTTCTTCATTCTCTTGAGCTTTTGATCTATGTCTTGCCTCTGGTATCGGTTGTAGCTTTTCTAGACAATCTTCTTATTCTTGAAATAAGTTTATTAATTCTTCACACTCTTCAGAGGGTAATGTACTTTTAATCAGCATTCACTGAATCAAAGTTTCAGTGCCAGTGTTTACCACTTCAATTTCATCTTTGAAAGGCTGGGATTGGCGCTCCTCCTCTTGTTCAAGTAATTGCTGTGACTCAAGTGGAGTTTCGTCAATTTTGTCATCATTTGAGGAGGGAGTCTTACTTTAAGATCAGAAGCATACTTAAGAAACAGACACAAGTGAACTATTGGAACTGAAATTTTTATTTAAAGAAAAAGCTATTACATCTGACGACCTATCCTGAACATGCTCAGGATTCACAACTCTGAATAAAAAGAAAAGCAAAAGATAACTTGCCTGGACTAGGCATTAACCTTGAACTGTAAGACCGGACTCAACAATTGTACTGACCGGGATGACTGACTCAACATAGTAAATGATTAAAACTTTAACTGGAGCAACTGTCTGGTGTTGAAGGCTCGGCGAAGGCTGGTTCGTTCTGAATCATCATCATGGCTGATACTTTCAACTTTGGATTCTTCCTGTTCTACTGCAGCTAGACCTGAGCTTCTCACACTTCGATGCGTCTAAGCCTTATCCGGCGATGGTGTGGCATGGTTCCACACAACATTTGGCGTTTGCTGGAATGATAGCTTGCGCTCATCAATCAACTTCTGGATCACATGCCTCAGAGTTATACACTGATCGGTATTATGCCCCGATCCTCGATGAAAATCGCAGTGTTCTTCTGCCTTCCATGTCCTGGGGAGCGGATTAGGAGGATCCCTAATGCGAGGTAAATAGACATGGGAAACCACACCGTAGTGCCATTATAAAATGCGGTGGTATGGATATCAGCTCCCTGTAACCATTCCATGGAAATGATGCCTTCACAATCACAGTCACACAATTGCACTACCTCATCTTGTATTTTACTAAATCAAAGATACCGAGGAGAATAATAAAAAATAGGGCAAACAAAGGCATCAAAACCCATTCAAAACAACCCATTCAACACCAACATTGAAACAAACATCCATCAAAATGAGGTGCAGGGGCAGGTCAGAGAGTAAATATATCAAGGAGGGACATAAGAATTTCCAGATATGCTTTCTTCTAAACCCCAAGGATTGTAATGACAGACCTACAGTCCATGTCACCATAACTAGCATAACATCCCAAGAACAAACATATGCTCAAAACAAAGACAAAACGAAGAAAAAAAAAAAAACATAACCACATGAAATTCAGAGGGAACAAACTTTAAACATTCAAAGGGATGGATCACTTACAGAGTGTAGGGGATTATACTTGCAATGAGGCAGAATGCAGTCCGCTAGATAGCGTGCTAATGCGCTGAACACTATCCTTGTAATCCTTCGGATCCTATGACCGAGGTCGGAATTGCCACTGGACAAAAATGGCCTCTGAGGTTTGAAATAGTAGTGATGATGGCGATAGGGGGAAAATGAGGATGGAGATCTCGGCCCGATTGTAGGATCGAATGATTGAGGAAAAGAGAAATGGGTTCCGAAGATGGTCTCTGATGATGGATTAGAGAAATGGGTTTGCAGAGGAATTAAGAAATAGCAATGGAATGGGGTTTGGATATGGGTTTTAAAGATGAAAATGGGTTGTAAATCTCAAGTTTAATGAAGTAGGGTTGATGGTGGCTTGGCCGGATTCCGACGAAATGTGACCAGAATAAATGGAGGTTCGGGAGAAAAATACGGTCTGTTGATGGTTGTATAGCAAAAATGAAGGGGAAAATGGGGTCTGCTGGATTTAGGGGAAATGAAATGAGGCAATGGAAGATGGGATCTGTGAAGAGGAAATGGAAGTGGGTTTAGGTTTGATGGTAGTGACGAATTTTGTGGAGAGGTAGTGAGGAGAGGATGAGGTTATGGTGGCAACGTGGAGATGAAGGCCGAAGGTGGAGAAATGGGTTTCGAAGTGGGTTTCACTTGAAATGGAGGTTTTGTTGAAATTGGGTTGGAGGTGGTGGAGGTAGCGTGAGTCTCGGATTCCGGTGGGAAATGGAGGGGAGGGCTTCAAGGGTTTGAAAGGGGCGGATGGCCGGAGATGGGGATGGTGGTCAGAGTTGCAGAGAAATGGGGGATGCGGCTGGAGGTAGAAGATGGAACGAGTGGGTTTGGGTCGGAAATGGAATGGGGTTTGGGATGGAGAGATAGGCGGTGGGTGGGTTTTGAGGTGGAAGATGATGGGGTAGATGCAGGAGGTGGGTTTCCGCCGGAGAAAATGATGGTTGGGGAGGAAGAAAAGGTGGCCGGCCGATGGAAAAGTGGAGAAGAAGGTGGAGATGAGGTGGGATTTGGATGTTAGGGAAATGGGTGCGGAGGTGGTTGCCTCCTTCTCCTTCTTCTTCTTCCTCTCTCTCTCTCTCTCTCTTATTCTCTCTGGTTTTTTTTCTCTCCCTCTGCTTCGAACGAAGAAAAAGAAAAATCCTCCTCAACCCTAACTCGTTAGGTGATTATATAGGGTAATAATAAATTTGACCCTTCTTCCCCCAGGACAACCACCCTCTATGCATATTTATGACTACTCCTTTCTCAACAGGGGGGCCCAGGAAAGAAATGGTCTAGAAAAAGATGATATATTCTGCCCCCTTCCTCTCCTTTGGACAGCCCCCATCAATGCGTTTTGTACATCTCCTAACTTACAGGGGGGGCCTCGGGCAATGGCGGAGGGGGAAATTTTATGGAAAATATCTCCCTCCCCTTGATCCTAGCCCTTCAAATCAGCTTTTGTTTAAGGGCTGGGATCAAAGGAAGCCTAATCTACATAGGATTCCCCTCTGGCTAATTCTAGTCCTAAAGCTCTCACTAACCTAGCTTAGGCCTTAATGGTGACTTGGAGGGGAAGAAAAGCATCTTTGCAAATTATGAAATTGCCCTGCTTCAGGATAATACACCCCCTAATTATGCTACACACTAATCCGCATACCCCTGCTTCTGCCTGGACAACCCATTATAGAAAATTTGAACTGGTTTTCTAAATTCCTGCACACCCCCGCTTCTGGCTGAATCGCCACCCTTATTCCTACACTACACTACTCTACAAACATCGTCTGCTTGCTAGGCGAACCGCGACGGATTCGGACAAAAATTGACGAGGACCTAAATGAGACCCTAACCTATTCTAGGAACAAATTTGGGACATTAAAACACTAGTTTAAAAAGGTTTCTACCCTAACGACGCTTATTTAGGGTTCAGTCAAAATGGGGTGTCTACAGTACCTCTTATTCAAAGTTTGTAAACCCTTGTGAGGGATTTTTTATTCTTTCTTTCTTTATCAAGAACATTGTATTCGGGGGATTGTTCGGAGAAGCGGAGCCCACTCTTCGTGCTGAGGAGTGCCACCAAGGTTAAAGGCATTCGGAATTGTAATCGGCACCGATCTTCGCCGAAGTTAAGAAGATCAAATAGTGAAGCCAACAACGGGTTTGGTTGGTGGAGTGGAGTAGGCCTCGCGTTTGGAGGACCGAACTACTTTAAATCTCGGGTGCACTCTCTCTTATCTCATGCTCTTTATTTGCATTGCACTTAGGATTTAACTTGTGTGTTTAAATTTCATCTTTGATCTCTTAATCTTCAAATTTGGGTTAGAAATTTTCAAAAGGTTAAAACTTGTTAGCAACCTAAATTTTACCTCCTCATAAGTTGCCATCTCGGGCCTACCCTTGGAATTTCAAAACTAGGTTGGGGCCTTTGGAACCCACACCCATTTGGTTCCAAATGTTTTGGATTTACCTAAAGTGTTCTTTTCAACCCAAATCATTTTAGTTCTAGGTAATAATCTAAACACGCATTCAATTTTAAAATATCCTACTTTACCACAAAAAATGACATTTTGTGCAACAAGTAGATGGACATGCAAAATCACAAGAAGTTTTATAATTTTCAAGAGATTTCTTCTCTTCTTGCAAACCTTGGTTTTCAAAAACCAATTTTTCATTTTCATTCTCAAATGAATTGTATCCTTGAATCAAATCAAAATTAGCACTAATCAAGTTCTCATTCATTTGATTCAAAGCATCATTTTTTAGCGAGAAATCATCAATTTTCATTTTCAAAGAATTTATCTCTTTTTGCAAATTGGAAATTGAGCTGTTGAAATCCTTTTCCATTTCTAAAGACTTTACATGCACATTAGGATTTACAACACAATCATGTATATGAGATTCATTAGAATCTACAAATGCATTTTTCAAGTTTAACCCGAACTTCATGAGCATTTTTACATTTTGAAACTTTCTCAAATACGTGAGGAGAGAATGACCAACAAATGGCAATTAAAGCTTTAGCATTTAAATCAAGCCATTTGGAATCAATTTCCCCCCTTTTATTTTTAGAAAGAGATGAGTCATTTTCAACCAAATCCAAAATCTCATAATCTAATAATTCTAAAAAGAAACTCAAATGAATTTTCCATTTATCAAAATTATTTTCATTAAAAATAGGTGGATCTAAAATCGATTGACCAAGATGAAAATCCATGGGATGCCAAAAAAAATCTTTTTCTCTTTTGAATTTTAAAAAATAAAAAATCCCCAAATAAGAGCCTTGAGCTCTGATACCAAGTGAAATCCAAGGATAGATGACGACCTAAGGTATTTAAAAATTCTTGCCAAATACAAATGCGGAAGCAAAATCAAATGGCAAATAAACAACCAAGCACACAAATGAAAATAAATCACAAATGCAGAAAGAGATAGAGAGAGATATAGAAAAAGTGCACCCCAGATTTATAGTGGTTCGGTCACTCAAGGACCTACTCCACTCCACCAAGACCTGTTGGTGATTTCACTGCGGATTTCTTTAATGGCGAGGAATCAACCCAATTACAACTTGGTTCGGCTACGCCTCTCCACGAACTAAAGAAAGCTCCGCGTCTCCAACACTCGCTCTTGGGATGGCTATGCGTCCCTTCGCACTCGCCGAATATACAAATATGTAAAAGAAAATAAAAATACAAAACCCTCTTCAAGGGTGGATGAAGCTCTCAAGCTTATACAAACAAAACTCTCTTAAAAGATGTACAAAGATAAGCTCTAGATCTAATCCCTTTAGATATATCCCAAATGAGGCACAAGGGTGTTTAATCACTTTTCACAAGATTAAAACATGTTTAGAAATGGGAGAGTTCTTTTTAAGAGGTCTTAAATAAGGTATATATATAGCTCATTTGAAAATATGACCGTTTGAGGGCAAAAGGGTAAAAAACTGGGTTGAAAAAGTCAAGCCCCGCAGGCTCCAAAGGCTATATTGCCAGGCCGTCGCGGTCGACCGAGTTATGGCGGTCGCCCGCCCTTATTGGGTTCATCTTTTTATTTTTAAATTTCAAACCGCAGTGGTCGACCGAGCCATGTCGGTCGTCCGGAGAGAGCAACCTGGACATATTTATTTTTGTCCAGATTTCTATCCGAGGTCGTCCAGCCATTGGAGGTCAACCGGCTCGACCTTACTGGATTGTTTTTGTATTGACAGAAACATATCCGCGGTCGCCCGAGACACCCTGGTTGACCGGCCCGCTATTGGAAGCCAAGTTCTGGATTTCTAGACTTGCTTCAGTTGTTGCCCGGAAAACCCCGGTCAACCGGCCATGGTAAAAATTCCATTTTAACTTTAAAACTTCAGGAGCTTTTGGGCCAAGGTATTTGGGCTTTTCCCTATGCTTTCAAATATATTTTCAAATACATTTTCAAGTTCATTTCAAATACATTTTCAAGTTTATTTCAAATATATTTTCAAGTTAATTTCAAATAATTTTAAGGCCTTTGAAACTCAATTACCTGTGCCTCTAAAAGGGATGTCTAAGTGGGATTAGACTTACATTCTAACACAAGACAATTACAAACAAATCTTCAACTTTGAAGCTCTTCATGTCTGGGTCAATTCCATGGATCTTCTCTTTGATTCTTTGGTTGTTCATGATGTCTCATTTATTTCTCTAAGCCTTCAAATTTCTTTGGCTTCTAATGAGACGTCTTCAATTGGTTCATGTCATGATCTATGCTTCCTTGTCTTTGGTGTTTGATTCCTTGATTTCCAATACATGAACTTTGAAATATCAAACAATTAGATAAGCAAAACACATCAACTTATGTTTGGAATCATCAAAACAAGAAGGTAATGCCAAGGTGGGAACCATTGGGCTTACAGTTAATAGCGAGTCTTTGACTTATTTACCCCCGTGCTTTGGTAGCGTTAATAACGAGTCTTTGACTTATTTACCCCGGTATTTTGGTAGCGTTATTAGAGAGTCTTTGACTTATTTACCCCTATGCTTTGGTAGCATTATTAGAGAAGTCTTTGACTTATTTGCACCCCCTCCTTAGTGAAAGTCAGTTATGGGTTTATCCTTTAAAGTTGTTGTCACTCACCTTTATTAGAGACTATCTCAGTCATATTATAGCTTTACTTACTTGGGATCTTTTCATTTTTACCTTGAGACTCTAGTTTACTCGTCTAGCGATCATTTCACTTTTAGTGAGTTTATTTGATTTCAGAGTTTCCCCTTTAGCCCTAAGGTTTGGCATGTTCGCTTTTTAAGGGTTAAGACATTTTAAAAATCTAAAAAACACTAGAAAAAATTTTAAAAATCCAAAAGCATTGAAACATTTGAAATAAAAAACATTTGAAAAGTTAATTTTTTAGAAGTAGTTAGGAAAGTTTATTTCCGAACTACGTTGGCTTGATCCTCTCCCACGAGATACGAGGCAGCTTGGGATTTTCATCCCAAGTCCAGTCAAACCTTAAAAAAGAAATCGTTTAAACCTTTTAAATAAAACTCTACACATGTTTTCGAAAAGATCTTCCTCTAGAGTTAGGTGTTAGACCTAGATAGAGAGTTTTAGAGTTAGGAGTTTGTTCTTGATGTGTTGAGTGCTTTGTTTGTGTTTATTTTAGTTTTTTGTATTTGTGTTAGTTAGGAGTTTCTCCTAGCTAGGAGTTTGTTACGTCTCTGTCCGGTCAGTTGGCGATACTCTTCGCCGACTGATGACTAGATTATGATGCGTTAGACAGCCTATTATTTTCCTTATGACACACAGCCTAGTTGCACATAGGATATAGGAACCACTTGCATTAGCTTAGGGCTAAACTTGCATTTAGTTATGACATATAGGAAGTCCTAAAGTCCACAATTCACTTTAACCTAAATAATATTTAAGAAGCTATAAAAATCAGTCTGGTCTTTTAGGTTGAGTCTAGTTTAGTGGTCTAGATGTGTTAGGCATCATAGTTTAGAATAGGCGCGCAAGAACTACGTGGCCTTGATTCCCGTAAGAGGCGGGGATACGTAGGCGGCTTGGATGAACATCAGACCATCTAAGATTCAGGCGAAAACATTTATAGTTTTAGGGTTTGTTGTTAGTATTTTAGGATTTGAGTCTGTTATTCAGCATTGTTTCTTGCATAGGATCATGATAGTGTTTTTACTTCTTTTTTCTGATTACCTTTATTTCTTGCATAGTTGTATGTGTTTAGTAGTGGCATTGCTTGTCTTTATAGCTTTATTGCATGTTTAGCTATAAGTTACTTGTTTATTCACATGTTTAGCTGTAGTTCTTTACTGCTTGCTAGTTTATTATCTTTTGATCACCTGCTTAGCTATAGCTCTTTACTGCTTACTAGTTTATTATCTCTTGATCCCCTGCTTAGCTTTAGCTCTTTATTGCTTATTAGTTTATTATTTCTTGACCACCTGTTTAGCTGTAGCTCTTTACTGCTTAGCTGTTGATTATTTTTACTTATCTGTTTAGTTATAGCTCTTTTTCTGTTTTCCTGCTTATTCTAGCCTATCATATATGCTCATAATCATTGCCATTATCTACTTAGCTGTAGATGTGCATGTGTATGTTTACCACTTTACTAGATGTGATGAGTTAGGATTAGATGGGATGTTTAGAGATATGTAGCAGGATTATCAGGTATTGGATAAACTCTAGTCTTCTCTGCCTCTTTCAGAGACGGAGGATTCTAATGTTTATTCTAATGACAGATGATACTGGTTCTAATTCTCTTTAGGCATGGATGCTAGATGTGATGTGTGGAGATAGATAGCATGGTTATTTGATATTGGATAAACTCTAGTCTTCTCTGCCTCTTTTAGAGACGACGGATTCTTGTGTTCAAACCAATGTCGGGTGACACTGATATCAATTCTCTTTAGAATTTGGATGTTTTATCTTTCTTTTGCCCATACCCGGGTCATGCATGTTTAGGTAGACGTTTTCTTAGGGATGCTTGTTCCCATTTCACATGATTTTTGCCCAAAACTCTTTAAAGTTAATTTAAAAATGGCATAAGAGACCCGCTCGAGCGAGCTGGATGCCTAAAACCTTCCCAACTCGTAATCAGGCATGGACCCTTTCTTCTTTGGTTATCCGTTGCAAACAGAGCATTTGTTTTTGGTTCCATGGCCTATCCATGGATGGCGACTCTTTTATATTTTTAGGTACGTCTTGGTTTCGAGGCTTTTGTCTCCGGATCAAGAGGTATCTCATATATCGCCATAGGGCGCTTTATTTCGAGAGGTCCTTGGCAATGCTCTTCTTCATGTGGAGATCCAAAGGACCGACGAGGACTCGTTCCTCGCCGCCTCCTCAGATCGAGGTCCACAGGCTGACGACTCCACTGGATTAGGTCATATTAGCCTAGAGCGGATTACAAGATTAGTGAAAGATGGTTCATTGGATTCAATCCAAGTGGAACCCTTTCCAACTTGTGAGCCATGTCTCTAAGGCAAAATGTCTAAAATTTCTTTCAAGGGCAAGAGTGGAAGAAGCAAAAGTGTACTGGAATTGATACATACAGATGTATGTGGTCCTATTTCTCATCCCGTGAGAGGAGGGTTTGTCTACTTCGTGACTTTCACGGATGACCTTTAAAGGTACGGCTACCTGTACTTAATGCGACGTAAGTGTGAGATCTTTGAAAAGTTCAAAGAGTTCAAGAATGAAGTAGAAAAGTAGCTAAACAAAAAGATTAAAACACTTCGCTCTGATAGGGGAGGAGAGTACCTCTCGGATGAGTTTAAGGACTACTTAAAGAGAAAACAGAATTGTTTCTCAATGGACTCCACCTGCAACACCAGAGTTGAACGGTGTGTCAGAGAGGAGAAATCGAACACTATTAGACATGGTTTGATCTATGATGAGCTTTGCACAGGCACCTTTGTTTCAATGAGGATTCGCCCTACAAACGATGATCTACATCCTTAATCGGGTATCAACTAAATCAGTACCAAGGACTTCATATGAGAAATGGACCGGCAGAAAACCCGCATTGAATCATATGAGGATATGGGGTTGTTCTGTCCATGTTAAAAAGATAGGTGTTGAAAAGTTGGAGTCACGAACCAATAGGTGTCTCTTTATTGGATATCCTAAGGAAATAAAGGGTTATATGTTTTATAACCCTAGTGAGCAAAACTGTTTTGTGAGCAGGAATGTCGCATTCTTAGAAGAAGTGTTCATTCAAGATGGGAGCAGAAATGATAGGATTGCTTTAGAAGAGCAACCCAAAAATCCAATAGAGAGATATAAGGAAGTTGAGCAAGTACTCACTAAACCTATTCCAACACTTCGGCGTAGTAGTAGGGGGATCAGATAACCCAATAGACTTGTCTGCTTGGGTGAAGTAAATAGAGAAGATACATATCTCCTTAACTACAAAGAGGTGATGTTAGACAACGATGGGAGAAAATGAATGGATGCTAAGAAATCCGAAATGGACTCTATGTATTCCAATAAGGTCTGGACTCTCGTTGATCTACCTGAGGGTATTAAACCTATTGGATGTAAATGGATCTTCAAGAGGAAGAAGAGCCCTGATGGAAAGGTGGAGACCTATAAGGCTAGGCTAGTGGCGAAGGGATATGGTCAAAAGGCTAGTATTGACTATGAGGAAACCTTCTCCACCAGTAGCCATGCTAAAGGCCATTAGGATTTTACTAGCTATCTCTGCACATTATGATTATGAAATCTGGCAGATAGACGTCAAAACCGCCTTCTTGAATGGAAACATTTAGGAAGATATTTATATGGTCCAGCCGGAGAGTTTTGAAGTTGTTAGAGAGGGTAATAAAAAAGTGTGCAAGTTGCAGAGATCCATTTATGGATTGAAGCAAGCTTCCTGTAGTTGGAACCTTTATTTCGATCAAGCAGTCAAAGAGTTTGGCTTCTGTCAAAATGTAGATGACGCTTGTGTTTACAAAAAGGTCAGTGGGAGCGTGGTTATGTTCTTGGTTCTTTATGTAGATGACATCCTACTAATTGGGAATGATGTAGGATTTCTATCAAGTACAAGGTTGTGGCTTTCAAGCACGTTTGCTATGAAAGATCTGGGAGAAGCTTCATACATTCTAGGAATTAAATTGTTTATGGACCATAAGAATAGGAAGGTTGGGCTATCACAAGAAACTTACATAGATAAGATATTGGCAAGGTACAATATGGCAGATCCCAAGAAGGGATTAGTTCCTTTCAAGCATGAAATCAAGTTATCCAAGAAGATGTCTCCTAAGACACTTGAGGATAAGCAGGTTATGAACAACATTCCCTATGCTTCGGCTGTGGGAAGTCTTATATATGCTATGTACAAGGCCAGATATCTGTCACTCTATAAGTGTGGTTAGCAAATATCAGTCGGACCCAGGTCTAGAGCATTGGACATCAGTTAAACATATTTTTAAGTATCTTAGGAGAACTAAACATTATTGTTTAGTTTACGGTGCAGACGAGTTGGTCATTTCTAGTTTTACCGACGCAGATGCATGAAATCATCATCTAGTTTTGTGTTCACCTTAGCAAATGGGGCAGTGTCATGGAGAAGTTGCAAGCAAGACACTACGGTAGATTCCCCAACTGAGGCTGAGTACATCGTTGCGAGTGAAGCAGCGAAAGAGGCAGTATGGCTGCGAAAGTTTTTGGATGACCTTGGACTCGGACCCTCTGTTGAGAGACCCATTATGGTGTACTGTGATAATAGCGGAGCAATTGCTCAAGCAAAGGAACCGAGGTCTCATAAGAAGTCCAAGCATGTACTTCGAAAGTATCATGTGATACGGGAGATCATTGACAGAGGGGATGTGGCCATTGCAAAGGTTGCCTCAGTGGATAATGTGGCGGACCCTTTTACCAAACCCATTAGTGAAAAGGTGTTTGACAGACATGTTGAGGGGATGGGTCTAAGATATATATGCATAACTAGTTTTGGGGGCAAGTAGAAGACTATTAGAGTTGGTGTCCTAAAACCCAGTATATTTCACATGTTGATCAATACAAGTTTCTTTTCATTACAATTAATGGGTAACTAAAAGTTAAATATGTGTGACATGCTACTTATTATTGACATGTATTTGTCCTTAGGTAGCAAAGTAGGAAATCCATGTTCATGGATTCACAGATCCTAGGGAGCAAGGAGATATGGGATTCCGGTTCTTTGCAGACCTTAATAGTTCCTAGTTGGAGTTGAGGTTGGACACCTCCTCATGTATACAACTAGCATCTATCTTGCGAACATACACGTGATGTGGAGTGACTTATCTCAATCACTCGGGTAGTGGACCTTAAGCAAGATAGAATGGGTAAGACAATTAGATTGCGTACTGAACATGATCACATTAGAATAGCTTGTGGACAGAAGACAATAGAGCTCTCTACCTCAGAGGACCTTCTACACGTCCTTTGACCTGAGGGGTCATACTGGTCTGTTGGCGAGTCTCTCATTCTTGGTCTATCTAACCGTGATTCTCTTGGCAACATTAGAGGGTAGTTCTAGAGTGTTGGACAAACCATCGAGGTCAATAGTGATACCCGACATGGAATTCTACGATTTTGGTTAGAGCAGTAGGCCTAGAAAAATACCTGACCAGGTGGATTTGATAAAGTGTATGACAAAATGATTTCACAAAATAAGTTTTGAAATGGTTTTTAGCAAATGCATTTGCGGGCCAACACTGCTTGACTGAAAGGTATACCGTGAGTGAGTCTAGGGGGTAGTTGATGTCCACCCCCCGTAGGACTCAACTCA
>NW_027518942.1:165000-169048 GCF_043159265.1 Tasmannia lanceolata | reverse complement strand
GGGAATGGACCACGGTTGCCAAGGCTAGGCATATAGAGAGGAATCGCATTTTTGCCCGGATAGGCACCGGAATGCTTGGCCTTGGCTTGCCATAGCAGGGCATTGCTGGGTTGGGCTCCCTTGGCCTTCCGGGGGCCTTGGACGCTGTCTTGGGAAGACCATGGGCACAAGGCCATGGCATATAGTGAGGAATGGACCACGGTTGGCAAGGCTAGGCATATAGAGAGGAATGGACCACGGTTGCCAAGGTTGCGCAAGTTTTGGGCATTTTTTGCCCGGATATGCCCAAGTATGCCCCGATAGGCCCGTTACGCCCCGGTATGAACGCGTATGCCCGGATAGACTCGGTATGCCTTGGGATACATGCGTATGCCCCGATAGGCTTGGTACGCCCCGATATGCGCACGTGTGCCCCAGTAGGGCTCGGTATGCCCCGGTATGTACGCGTGTGCCCCGATAGGCCCGGTATGCCCCGATATGCACACGTGTGCCCCAATAGGGGTCGGTATGCCCCGGTAGGTACGCGTGTGCCCCGTAATGCACGTTTCGCAGATCTCCCCGCATGTCCCGCCCCTATATGTAATACTTACTTACTTACTTACTTTCTTTCTTGCTTGCTTGCTTGCTTGCAATGGTTGGGAGTGCCCGGCATGCCCCGCTGCAGAGACCAAGGGCGCAATGACTTGGCACCGCGGATGCCGGGACTCCGGCACTTCCCGTGGCACTGATGGTTGGTTCCAAAGACAAAAGGCCGTGCAAGGCCACCGCACCGCGGATGATTTTGCTCGTGCTGGCGCCGTTGTGTGGCCAAAGAACATGCGCGAATGCTCGTGTCGGAAGGGTTGGTGTCCTGGCCCCGCGGGTGTCACGAATGCTCGGTTGCGAAGACCATGGGACCAGAGCCATGGCACGTCGGATGATGGCTCCAGCTGGCGCCCCGGCACTTTCTGTGGCATTGATGCTCGGTTTCAAAGACAAACGTGCGCAGGGCCAGGGGACCGCGGATGACTGCTCGTGCTGGCCCCGTTGGGCAGCATTGATGGTCGGTTGCAAAGAAAATGCGCGATTGCTCGTGTCGGGGCCCGGCAAGCCAAGGCCAAGCGAGCCATGGCACGTCGGATGATGGCTCCAGCTGGCGCCCCGGCACTTTCTGTGGCATTGATGCTCGGTTTCAAAGACAAACGTGCGCAGGGCCAGGGGACCGCGGATGACTGCTCGTGCTGGCCCCGTTGGGCGGCATTGATGGTCGGTTGCAAAGAAAATGCGCGATTGCTCGTGTCGGGGCCTGGCAAGCCAAGGCCAAGCGAGCCATGGCAACGCGGATGATGGCTCGCTAGTGCTGGCGCCGTGCACAGTGGCCTCGCACACTCGCCCTGCACGCTTCCCTTGCACGCAGCCTTGCACACTAGCCTCGCATGCGAGCCTTGCACCCTAGCCATGCAAACTAGCCTTGCACGGTAGCCATGCACACAAGCCGTGCACATTAGCCATGCGCACAAGCCCCGCACACTAGCCTTGCGCACAACCCTTGCACACAAGCCTTGCACTCAAGCAATGCACACAAGCCCTGGACACTAGCCTTGCACACGGGCCTGGCACACAAGCCTTGGGCACTAGCCTTGCGCACTAGCGTTCCACATGAGCCTTGCACACTAGCCTTGGACACTAGCCTTGCACACAGGCCTTGCACACTAGGCATGCTTGGGCGAGCTGATCCCGCATCAAGTCGACGGGTCTAGGCATTCTTGGGCGCAGATCCCGCATCGTCTCGTCGCGTCTGGGCGCAAACACGTCGCGTCTCGTTGCGTCTTCAGAAGTCGTCGCTAACAGCACCTTTGGTTGCCACTGGTGGTTAGGCTGGTTGGTTGCGCAAACCCTATAGGAGGGTGGCATGCTGGTGGGCGTTTTTGCCCGGATAGGCACTAGAATGTGCAGATTTTGGGCGTTTTTGCCTGGATAGGCTAAGGAATGGGCATGCTTTGGGCGTTTTTGCCCGGATAGGCACCGGAATGCTTGGCCTTGGCTTGTCCTAGCAAGGCATTGCTGGGTTGGGCTCCCTTGGCCTTTTGGGCGCCTTGGACGATGTCTTGCGAAGACCATGGGCACAAGGCCATGGCATATGGTGAGGAAAGGACCACGGTTGCCAAGGTTAGGCACCGGAATGCTTGGCCTTGGCTTGCCAAAGCAGGGCATTGCTGGGTTGGGCTCCCTTGGCCTTCCGGGCGCCTTGGACACTGTCTTGGGAAGACCATGGGCACAAGGCCATGGCATATGGTGGGGAATGGACCACGGTTGCCAAGGCTAGGCATATAGAGAGGAATGGCATTTTTGCCCGGATAGGCACCGGAATGCTTGGCCTTGGCTTGCCATAGCAGGGCATTGCTGGGTTGGGCTCCCTTGGCCTTCCGGGGGCCTTGGACGCTGTCTTGGGAAGACCATGGGCACAAGGCCATGGCATATAGTGAGGAATGGACCACGGTTGGCAAGGCTAGGCATATAGAGAGGAATGGACCACGGTTGCCAAGGTTGCGCAAGTTTTGGGCATTTTTTGCCCGGATATGCCCAAGTATGCCCCGATAGGCCCGTTACGCCCCGGTATGAACGCGTATGCCCGGATAGACTCGGTATGCCTTGGGATACATGCGTATGCCCCGATAGGCTTGGTACGCCCCGATATGCGCACGTGTGCCCCAGTAGGGCTCGGTATGCCCCGGTATGTACGCGTGTGCCCCGATAGGCCCGGTATGCCCCGATATGCACACGTGTGCCCCAATAGGGGTCGGTATGCCCCGGTAGGTACGCGTGTGCCCCGTAATGCACGTTTCGCAGATCTCCCCGCATGTCCCGCCCCTATATGTAATACTTACTTACTTACTTACTTTCTTTCTTGCTTGCTTGCTTGCTTGCAATGGTTGGGAGTGCCCGGCATGCCCCGCTGCAGAGACCAAGGGCGCAATGACTTGGCACCGCGGATGCCGGGACTCCGGCACTTCCCGTGGCACTGATGGTTGGTTCCAAAGACAAAAGGCCGTGCAAGGCCACCGCACCGCGGATGATTTTGCTCGTGCTGGCGCCGTTGTGTGGCCAAAGAACATGCGCGAATGCTCGTGTCGGAAGGGTTGGTGTCCTGGCCCCGCGGGTGTCACGAATGCTCGGTTGCGAAGACCATGGGACCAGAGCCATGGCACGTCGGATGATGGCTCCAGCTGGCGCCCCGGCACTTTCTGTGGCATTGATGCTCGGTTTCAAAGACAAACGTGCGCAGGGCCAGGGGACCGCGGATGACTGCTCGTGCTGGCCCCGTTGGGCGGCATTGATGGTCGGTTGCAAAGAAAATGCGCGATTGCTCGTGTCGGGGCCTGGCAAGCCAAGGCCAAGCGAGCCATGGCAACGCGGATGATGGCTCCAGCTGGCGCGCCGGCACTTTCTGTGGCATTGATGCTCGGTTTCGAAGACAAACGTGCGCAGGGCCAGGGGACCGCGGAGGACTGCTCGTGCTGGCCCCGTTGGGCGGCATTGATGGTGTGTTGCAGAGAGCATGTGCGATTGCAAGTGTCGGCCGGGTTTGGGTTCCCTTGGGCTTTCGGGTGCCTTGGACGCTGTCTTGCGAAGACCATGGGCACAAGGCCCCGTCCTGGCCCCTTGTTCGATTCGCTCTCGTCTTGCGCTTGCTTCCAAGGTCCTCCATGACCTTCCCCATGGCCTTGCTAGATCCCCCCCATGACGCATGACCTCTGTCCGTTGATTGGTTTTGAGTGCACACCATGCCCGGCTTGGCACCGTGTTGTCGCGTGAGTGGCATTTGGATCGTGCATGCTGGTGGGCTACCTGCCAATGCGCACAAGCCTTGCACACTAGCCTTGCGCACGAGCCTTGCACAAAAGCCTTGGACACAAGCCTTGCGCACAAGCCATGCGCACAAGCCTTGGACGCTAGCCTTGCACACAAGCCATGCATACAAGCCTTGCTCACAAGCCTTGGGCACTGGCCCATCGCAGTAGCCTTGCACACAAGCCTTGCGCACTAGCTTTGGGCACGAGCCTTGCGC
>NW_027518942.1:152500-155000 GCF_043159265.1 Tasmannia lanceolata | reverse complement strand
AATGGTTGGGAGTGCCCGGCATGCCCCGCTTGCAGAGACCAAGGGCGCAATGACTTGGCACCGCGGATGCCGGGACTCCGGCACTTCCCGTGGCACTGATGGTGGTTCCAAAGACAAAGGCCGTGCAAGGCCACCGCACCGCGGATGATTTTGCTCGTGCTGGCGCCGTTGTGTGGCCAAAGAAACATGCGCGAATGCTCGTGTCGGAAGGGTTGGTGTCCTGGCCCCGCGGGTGTCACGAATGCTCGGTTGCGAAGACCATGGGACCAGAGCCATGGCACGTCGGATGATGGCTCCAGCTGGCGCCCCGGCACTTTCTGTGGCATTGATGCTCGGTTTCAAAGACAAACGTTGCGCAGGGCCAGGGGACCGCGGATGACTGCTCGTGCTGGCCCCGTTGGGCAGCATTGATGGTCGGTTGCAAAGAAAATGCGCGATTGCTCGTGTCGGGGCCCGGCAAGCCAAGGCCAAGCGAGCCATGGCACGTCGGATGATGGCTCCAGCTGGCGCCCCGGGCACTTTCTGTGGCATTGATGCTCGGTTTCAAAGACAAACGTGCGCAGGGCCAGGGGACCGCGGATGACTGCTCGTGCTGGCCCCGTTGGGCGGCATTGATGGTCGGTTGCAAAGAAAATGCGCGATTGCTCGTGTCGGGGCCTGGCAAGCCAAGGCCAAGCGAGCCATGGCAACGCGGATGATGGCTCGCTAGTGCTGGCGCCGTGCACAGTGGCCTCGCACACTCGCCCTGCACGCTTCCCTTGCACGCAGCCTTGCACACTAGCCTCGCATGCGAGCCTTGCACCCTAGCCATGCAAACTAGCCTTGCACGGTAGCCATGCACACAAGCCGTGCACATTAGCCATGCGCACAAGCCCCGCACACTAGCCTTGCGCACAACCCTTGCACACAAGCCTTGCACTCAAGCAATGCACACAAGCCCTGGACACTAGCCTTGCACACGGGCCTGGCACACAAGCCTTGGGCACTAGCCTTGCGCACTAGCGTTCCACATGAGCCTTGCACACTAGCCTTGGACACTAGCCTTGCACACAGGCCTTGCACACTAGGCATGCTTGGGCGAGCTGATCCCGCATCAAGTCGACGGGTCTAGGCATTCTTGGGCGCAGATCCCGCATCGTCTCGTCGCGTCTGGGCGCAAACACGTCGCGTCTCGTTGCGTCTTCAGAAGTCGTCGCTAACAGCACCTTTGGTTGCCACTGGTGGTTAGGCTGGTTGGTTGCGCAAACCCTATAGGAGGGTGGCATGCTGGTGGGCGTTTTTTGCCCGGATAGGCACTAGAATGTGCAGATTTTGGGCGTTTTTGCCTGGATAGGCTAAGGAATGGGCATGCTTTGGGCGTTTTTGCCCGGATAGGCACCGGAATGCTTGGCCTTGGCTTGTCCTAGCAAGGCATTGCTGGGTTGGGCTCCCTTGGCCTTTTGGGCGCCTTGGACGATGTCTTGCGAAGACCATGGGCACAAGGCCATGGCATATGGTGAGGAAAGGACCACGGTTGCCAAGGTTAGGCACCGGAATGCTTGGCCTTGGCTTGCCAAAGCAGGGCATTGCTGGGTTGGGCTCCCTTGGCCTTCCGGGCGCCTTGGACACTGTCTTGGGAAGACCATGGGCACAAGGCCATGGCATATGGTGGGGAATGGACCACGGTTGCCAAGGCTAGGCATATAGAGAGGAATGGCATTTTTGCCCGGATAGGCACCGGAATGCTTGGCCTTGGCTTGCCATAGCAGGGCATTGCTGGGTTGGGCTCCCTTGGCCTTCCGGGGGCCTTGGACGCTGTCTTGGGAAGACCATGGGCACAAGGCCATGGCATATAGTGAGGAATGGACCACGGTTGGCAAGGCTAGGCATATAGAGAGGAATGGACCACGGTTGCCAAGGTTGCGCAAGTTTTGGGCATTTTTTGCCCGGATATGCCCAAGTATGCCCCGATAGGCCCGTTACGCCCCGGTATGAACGCGTATGCCCGGATAGACTCGGTATGCCTTGGGATACATGCGTATGCCCCGATAGGCTTGGTACGCCCCGATATGCGCACGTGTGCCCCAGTAGGGCTCGGTATGCCCCGGTATGTACGCGTGTGCCCCGATAGGCCCGGTATGCCCCGATATGCACACGTGTGCCCCAATAGGGGTCGGTATGCCCCGGTAGGTACGCGTGTGCCCCGTAATGCACGTTTCGCAGATCTCCCCGCATGTCCCGCCCCTATATGTAATACTTACTTACTTACTTACTTTCTTTCTTGCTTGCTTGCTTGCTTGCAATGGTTGGGAGTGCCCGGCATGCCCCGCTGCAGAGACCAAGGGCGCAATGACTTGGCACCGCGGATGCCGGGACTCCGGCACTTCCCGTGGCACTGATGGTTGGTTCCAAAGACAAAAGGCCGTGCAAGGCCACCGCACCGCGGATGATTTTGCTCGTGCTGGCGCCGTTGTGTGGCCAAAGAACATGCGCGAATGCTCGTGTCGGAAGGGTTGGTGTC
>NW_027518942.1:127500-142500 GCF_043159265.1 Tasmannia lanceolata | reverse complement strand
TTGGCTTGCCCTAGCAGGGCATTGCTGGGTTGGGCTCCCTTGGCCTTTTGGGCGCCTTGGACGATGTCTTGCGAAGACCATGGGCACAAGGCCATGGCATATGGTGAGGAAAGGACCACGGTTGCCAAGGTTAGGCACCGGAATGCTTGGCCTTGGCTTGCCAAAGCAGGGCATTGCTGGGTTGGGCTCCCTTGGCCTTCCGGGCGCCTTGGACACTGTCTTGGGAAGACCATGGGCACAAGGCCATGGCATATGGTGGGGAATGGACCACGGTTGCCAAGGCTAGGCATATAGAGAGGAATCGCATTTTTGCCCGGATAGGCACCGGAATGCTTGGCCTTGGCTTGCCATAGCAGGGCATTGCTGGGTTGGGCTCCCTTGGCCTTCCGGGGGCCTTGGACGCTGTCTTGGGAAGACCATGGGCACAAGGCCATGGCATATAGTGAGGAATGGACCACGGTTGGCAAGGCTAGTGTGGTACCCGGATCCCGCGAGAGGGGTGGGGCGCGAGCCGCCTCGCACTCTCTCTTGGTCTCTCGTTTCCACGCGATTGGCGTGTGCATTTTAATGTTGATTTGAATTAATCTTTCCTGTGAACTTGGGATCACTAAGGCAATCCGAATTCCACACGAAAGAGACTGACAGAGTCGCCACCTAGATGTGGGATCTAGGACCCGAAATTAACCAGAAATCTAGACTCGCTACCTGGTTACGAGAATGGAAGGTATGGGGAGTTATCCGCCACATGCACCATTCCTGCCCGATAATCGGTCTTCGATTCCAAAAGGTAACTCTTTTAAATTTATTTTAAATGGCTCATTCAACTCTATGTTAATGTGCGAACTAAGTGACATGCATCCTATGATCTAATTTCAATGAGAATCCTAAATGTGTATCTTGATTTATTAATTTGTCTGGATTCAATCTAAGTGAAAGTTCTCCTAGAATTCTAATTTCATGGAAAGTCCTAAGTGATTTGATTAAGTATTTACAAGAAAATTAATATACAAAACACCACAATTTGTTGTGGTGCCGACTCGCGGGTGGTATGCCGTCAGACATCCAAGCTGCCTACGTACCCAAGCCTCACTGGGATCAGAGTCGACGTAGTTCGGTGCACCTAAGCTAAGTTACATATGCCTAACTCAACTAAGACACCGACCTAGACGGGATTGACTGTTTCAACAGTTTTAGGAGAAGTTATTTAATTCAAGTTGAAGATTTTATTATCTTAGGATTTCATCTAAGATGCTATATGATTCTCATCTAAATGCAAATGGTCCCTTAGACTAATGCAGGTTTGCCTTACATCCTAGTTTACTAGGCTTGTCCTAGGGAAAGATTGGGTGACTAGTGTAACTAGACCTATGGCACGGTTGCTATACATAGCAAGCGTCCGTGATGAGGCCGGACTCCTAACTCTAGGACTCCCTAAAACCTAAGACTCCCTAAAACTTAGGACACGACACGACACGACACCAGTGTTCCTAAATTGGGCTCTAAGGGTTCCTAAAGGAATTTTGAATCCACCGGCTCTTGGGAATCTCGAATTCTTTTGGGTTTGTGGAAACTTTTAGAGTTTTCTTGAAGCTTTTATTATCTGAAGGTATTTAGTGTGTTTGGTAGCTTTTAAAGTTGTTTATTTAGAAGGTTTTAGTTTCATTTGAAATTTTTAGTGGTCTTTTGGTTAATGGCTTTTAACGGATTTTTATCAGTGGATTTTAAATGGGTGAATTTTAGTTTTGTTAATTTTAGGTTGGATGTACTTTAGATTAATGTCTTTCGATTTTGGTTTGGAAAATGACGTTAACACAACCAAGTTTTGACAATTGCACAAATTCGACAAACCATTGACCATTAAAAGATCTGACAAATGCAGCCCACTAAAACTGTCGTAACTCTTTAACCGCTTGGCCAAATTCAACGTACAAACATGCGTTGGAAAGATCTTTTATAGGGCTACAACTTTGTAGTTCTCCATTGTTTGTAAATCTGTGATTTAGAGGTTCGAATTTGTGTTGCAAACAAAAGGACAGCAACATTAAACTGGAAATGCCTAAAGGTGTGCCGCAACCATTTTGGACTTAACTTTTTAACCGCTCGCTGTCTGATCTAGCACGAATACTCGTTGGAAACGGCACGAAAATATCTACGACTTTGTAGTTAACCATTTCCCACGATTCTGTTGTTTAGAGGTCGAAAAATCTGTTTAAAGTCTAACAGCTAGCACTATGACGGGAATGATATTGGCACCCCCATGTTTTCTTTTGATAGTTCTTATTTTTTTAGTGATTAAAAGACGGTGAATATGAAAAATGGCTTGAATGGGCCTGAGATTAGATTCAAATGGGATGTTTGAAAAAGGGGTTGTTTTTATCTACTTGGCAAGGTGGGGTATGGATATTGGGTTCTTGAGATTGAGTGGGGGCTGTTGTTATCAAATTGGAGTGGGGGCTGTTGTTATCAATTGAAAGATGGAGGTTTTGTAAGCCAAATTAAATGGGTTTTGATAATTCATGTAAAATTCAAGTTTTCTTTCTTGTAAATGTTCAAAATTTTTAATGAATTGTTTTCCCAAAAGAAATCTAAATTCCCTAACAAGCCAATGATTTCAACATCCCATTGCAAATAGGTTCTAATGACCCTAACACATTAATCATATTTAGCATAAGTGAGAACATGACCAAGGCCAAACTAGTACAAAATTAAACATGACATCAACCAAAATATACGCAAAACAACACTCAATCCTACAAATATAGAAAAGAAAATAAAATTCCAAAAGACATACCTTTTTGTAGACGATATTCCATGCAAACTTATGGAGAAGAGGGATTTGGTCTAGAGAGAGGGCTTGAATTTTCTAAGAGAGGGGTTCTCTCCTCTTTTCTTTTTTTTCCTTCCTTTCTTTGGTGAGATGAGAGGGTATTTATAGGAGAATGGGATAGGAGGTTAGGTGAGGTTAGGTGAGGTTAGGTAAGGTTAGGTGAGGTTAGGTGATGTTAGGTGAGGTTAGGTGAGGTTAGGTGAGGTTTGGATGGTTATGATGGGAGGAGAGGTTAGGTGAGGTTAGGTGAGGTTTGAATGGTTAGGATGAGAGGAGAGGTTAGGTGGTTTTGGATGGTTAGACCCAGGTCATGATCTGCCATTGATCTAACGATTTACGGAAATCGGGTCTCGGAATGGAATCAGGGTCCGGGCTATGAAGTGACCCTAGCTTATTTTGTCCCGATTGATGATCCGTAAAGTCAGATCAAGATATTAATGACCTAAAACATATAAATCAATGATAGAGGGGGTTCTCACATGGATTTAACACACTAATTTATTTGTTGATTAAAACAAAACAAAATGGGGTGTCTACAGATGCCCCTCTTTGGTAGAGATGACGTAGTCATTGAATACCAAAGTTAAAAATGACAGAACCATTTTGCGTAGTTTTAATCGACAAAGGACTCTCTAGATACAACGCACCTTAACATAATGCAAAACCTTAGATGAAACCCTAGAACTTGAATAATAATAAAAACTCGATGCGGCGCCGTTCACAAACGGGCAATTAGAGAATGAGATATCATTTTCGAATGGATTCTGAAGGGAAAGGACAAAGATCGCTCTCAAACAGTTTTTAGAAGGAGATGAGACGCCGCTCACAAGCGGGTTCAACGAGGATAAGAAGCATTCCCAAATGGACTTGGATAATGAGGCACCGTTCACAAACGGCCTCAAGGAGGATAGAAAACCATTCACAAATGGACTCGAGAAAAGAGGCACCGTTCACAAACGGGCTCAAGGAGAAGACAAGACCATTCACAAATGGACTCGAGAAATGAGGCACCGTTCACAAACGGGCTCAAGGAGGAAGATACCATTCACAAATGGATTTAAGAAAAGAGGCACCGTTCACAAACGGGCTCAAGGAGAAGACAAGACCATTCACAAATGGACTCGAGAAATGAGGCACCGTTCACAAACGGGCTCAAGGATAAGACAAGACCATTCACAAATGGACTCGAGAAATGAGGCACCATTCACAAACAGGCTCAAGGAGAAGACGAGACCATTCACAAATGGACTCGAGAAATGAGGCACCGTTCACAAACGGGCTCAAGGAGAAGACGAGACCATTCACAAATGGATTCGAGAAATGAGACACCGTTCACAAACGGGCTCAAGGAGAAGACAAGACCATTCACAAATGGATTCGAGAAATGAGGCACCGTTCACAAACGGGCTCAAGGAGAAGACAAGACCATTCACAAATGGACTCGAGAAATGAGGCACCGTTCACAAACGGGCTCAAAGAGGACACGAGACCATTCACAAATGGACTCAGAAAATGAGGCACCGTTCACAAACGGGCTCAAGGAGAAGATGAGACCATTCACAAATGGACTCAGAGAATGAGACACCTGTTCACAAACGGGTTCGAAGAGAAGACGAGACCATTCACAAATGGACTCGAGAAATGAGGCACCGTTCACAAACGGGCTCGAAGAATTTAGGGATTTTTTTATGAACTTGAATTTGACGTAGGAATGGATTTTTATTTTTATTTTTTAATTAAGGATTTGGATTTGATAAATTTTTTTATTTTTGGAAAATGAGGTACCGTCCGCAAACGGGCTCAAGGAGAAGATGAGACCATTCACAAATGGCCTCGAGAAAAGAGGCACCGTTCACAAACGGGCTCAAAGAGGACATGAGACCATTCACAAATGGACTCAGAGAATGAGAAACCTGTTCACAAACGGGTTCAAGGAGAAGACGAGACCATCCCCAAATGGCCTCGAGAAAAGAGGCACCGTTCACAAACGGGCTCAAAGAGGGCATGAGATTTTTCATGAACTTGAATTTGACGTAAGATTGGATTTGTTTGAATCGGGGATTGGTTTTGATGAATTTTTTATTTTTGGGAAATGAGGTACCGTCCGCAAACGGGCTCAAGGAGAAGACGAGACCATTCACAAACGGCCTCGAGAAATGAGGCACCTTTCACAGAAGGGCTCAAAGAGGACATGAGATTTTTCATGAACTTGAATTTGACGTAAGATTGGATTTGTTTGAATCGGGGATTGGATTTGATGAATTTTTATTTTTGGGAAATGAGGTACCGTCCGCAAACGGGCTCAAGGAGAAGACGAGACCATTCACAAATGGGCTCGAGAAATGAGGCACCGTTCACAAACGGGCTCGACGACACAAGATAGCTTTGATTGATGAATTCAACAATGAAAAATTTAGAGATTTTTATGAATTTGAATTTGACGTAGGATTGGATTTTTTGAATTGGGGATTGGATTTGATGAATTTTTGATTTTTTGAGAAATGAGGCACCGTCCACAAACGGGCTCAAGGAGGACATGAGACCATTCATAAATGAACTCAGAAAATGAGGCACCGTTCACAAATGGGCTCAAGGAGAAGACGAAACCATTCACAAATGGACTCGAGAGATGAGGCACCGTTCACAAACGGGCTCAAGGAGAAGACGAGGCCATTTGCAAATGGGCTCGAGAAAAGAGGTACCGTTCACAAACGGGCTCGAAGAATTTAGAGATTTTCCATGAACTTGAATTTGACGTAAGATTGGATTTGATGAATTTTTTATTTTTTTTGAACTCAATGAAATCGGGGATATTATGGATCGTGCCCGACAAAGATGTTGGAAACTAGGACTTTGACGAATGATGAAACGGCAAACCTTTGGAACGAAGAACCATTACTAGCAAGAATGGATTAGGAACATTTTTATGAAACTTCAACAAGATTTTTCTCAAAGAGACTGCTGGTCTTGTCTTCTGGGGATTTTGATAACTGAAACCTTGAACAAGACATTTGAGATTGGTAATTTAGAACAACGACTCTTTTGGATATTAACATGGAAAAGCGGGATCTGCTTCTTGACAGGTGTTTAGATAAACATTTCTTGACCCGGATAACTAACCGGAAGGGAATTATGAATTTGAATGGTTCATCTTTCTGAGAAATTGGCTCAACCACCATTGCATCTGAGGTTCTTCCAAGCTTAAGGTGCCTTCCTGGGGTATGATCTTTTTACGGAAGCTGGGCTTTCTGATGTTTCTACTTCTGAATTTTTCTGAGCTGATCTTTTTTGAAATGAAGTTGTTTGACTAAATTCTCGAGCTCTTTCAGGTATAATTGCAGGGAGCTGCCTAGGCCTGGCCTCCTTCACCAAGACAGTTACATCATTTGGACATAGGAACGACAATTGACTCTTTCTAAAGAGAAAACTTAGATGAAAGGCACTACTCAAAGGATTGAGCAGCCCTGAAGGAGTGAACTTAGAATAATAAAGATTGACTGACTATACTGACAAACATAGTGATGCTTCTGACTTAGTTAATGTTTTGTTTGGTAAGTCTATCCTTTCAAGGAATAGTTTTTCAATTGGTAAACACCGGACTTCTTCCTCGAAACAGTAATGCCTCAAGAATTTAATTACGACCCCTAAGATTGCTTAGCTTCAATGCCCCCAGTTTTGAGGATATCACTTGAATTTGCTTGAACTTCAGTTGATCTTCAGTCTTGATACCGGCTGTTGCCTTCTTATACTGATTCTCTTACCGTGACCAAGTCACCTCTTCAGGGTTTTTAACTTGGCGGACCGCGCTAGCCTTAACTTTTGCCTGAACCACCTTTCTAGGTTTTCGATCCAGCAGGCTATCCCCTTAGCTTTTGCCTAAGCCGCCCTTTCGGGTTTTCAACTTAGCAGGGGAATGATCTTAAATTTTGCCTAGACCGCCCTTTCAGGTTTTCAGTCTAGCAGATCTTCAAACTCCGTTATTTTTCTTATTCATCATCATTTCATTTTTTTATTGTATCTCAGGACCTAGCTCATTAGTTCTGAACACCAGAAGGACTTTTATAGGTAGGATAGGGCTTTTCAAAGAATGGCTTAAGGCTCAACAAAGATTTCGACCGAACCTGTGAACAGGTCGCCTACATATCCCAAGGTAGGAATCAGGTCGTGTGTAGTTCAGGGCGAATGCCCCTAGTTTGAAGATAAATTGTTTGATTTTTTTTTCCTTTTTTCTTTTCTTTCTGGAACAATTAACTTCTCTTCTTTTGGAACTTGTCCCTCTCTTTTTTTTTTTGAAAGGATTGAATTTCTTTTCCTTTTTGAATCGACCGAACTCGGTTCAACCGAGTTGCCTACGTACCCCAGTATAGGGATCAGGTCTCGCGTAGTTCGGGGGAATGCCCCAAGTTTGATGGGTTTTCAAGAAAATTTGATTTAGGCTCGAAGGGTTTGCAAATCGGTATTCTTTTGACATTGGGTTTTGATTTTGGGATTTAATCGGCCAAAGGAGGCCTTTCGATGTTCAGATTGGGAATCGATCTAGGTTACTAGAGTCCCTCTGGTACTGATTATTTTTTTTTTCTCTTTTGTTTTTTTTTTTTCGCGGAGTTTGACGGCATTTCCAGGTAAGAGATAATGGATCTTCTTCTTTCAAGATTCTAATACGTGCTTTTGACTTTCATAGAGCGAAACTTGTTCTTTGACATCCTCCATCTATGGATTCGTACTCTCGATATCTGATGATCACTTTTCATTGTTTGCTTTTGAACTTTTCATCTTGAATTTGTTGGCTTTATGAACTTGAGAACCAAGGTCATTGATTGGAAATATGAAAGTTGTTTCCACTCTATGCCCCTTGTATAGCATATATCTTCTTACTTTCTTCATTTTCTTTGAGCTTTCCATCTATGTCTTGCCCCTGGTATCGGTTGTAGCTTTTCTAGACAATCTTCTTATTCTTGAAATAATTTTATCAATTCTTCACACTCTTTAGAGGGTAATGTATTTTCAATCGGCATTCACTGAATCAAAGTTTCAGTGCCAGTGTTTATCATTTCAATTTCATCTTTGAAAGGTTGGGATTGGCGCTCCTCCTCTCGTTCAAGTAATTGCTGTGACTCAAGTGGAGTTTCGTCAATTTTGTCCTCATTTGAGGAGGGAGTCTTATTTTAAGATCAGAAGCACACTTAAGAACAGACACAAGTGAACTTTTTGGAACTGACTGAAATTTTATTTAAAGAAAAGCTATTACATCAGACGACCTATCCTGAACATGCTCACGATTCACAACTCTAAATAAGAAAGAGAAACAGAAGATAACTTGCCTGGACTAGGCATTGACCTTTAACTGTAAGACCGGACTCAACAATTATACTGACCATGATGACTGACTCAACATAAAATAGTAAGTGACTAAAACTTTAACTGCTGCAACTGTTTGGCGTTGAAGGCTCGGCGAAGGCTGGTTCGTTCTGAACATCATCATGGCTGATACTTTCAATTTTGGACAATGATGACTGATTCGCATAGGGAAATGCCCCTAGCTCAATGATTCTGAGAGTGAACTCTGAAGGACTTAGCAAAATAATCTTGAAAAAGGTAGCCCCTAGAGGAGGAACAGACCAGGGGTACAAGCAAGATTGGATTATCTGGACCAGGCATGATCAGATCATGAGAACGCATAATCGAAAGATTGTGAGATTCTGCATCTGCCAGTTAGGGGATGGCATGAAGATACGATCGAATCGTATGACAGAAGAACGAAAGACGCACGATCAAAAGATTAGATGAGATAGCATAAGATTGCTTTCAACGGATAGATCATGAATGACTAATCCTATGAGATCTTTGAAAATTATGGGATTTATATCCTAACCCAAAGGGAAATTTTTTTTTTTTTTTTTCACATTTTATCAGTGTTACCTGAAGGCATCAACCCTAATCCTAATCTATCGGAGTGGAGAGAGAATCTCGACTCATGACTTTGTTCGTGTATCTAAGGACCGATCGTGACCATTGGAAGATGGACCACGGCCTAATCTAGACACCAATGGGTAGGATATCCTAAACTAGGCTCACACACATGATGCACATGTGTTCGTATACTACATGCATGTGTGGGTTAATCTAGGGGTAAGGCCAAGAGTTCCCTTAGCGCGAATCCCTGTTCGATATACTGTACCAGTGTCCGGCGTGTCAGTACGTGAACAAGAGATCCGTTTACGTACCATAAAGGTACTAGGCTAAGGGTGGAATGCTTCTCTAGCACAGAGGCACCAGGTGATGAAATCCCAGTCAACCATGCTAGATAACACTCCGGGTTCCTAAAATAGGACGTGTGTGCACGTGAGATGCAAGAGTTTAGATGCAAGTGATGTAAGTGTGTGCAATATGTTTGCGCAATCTATGATGCCCTCAGGTTTTGTTAGGTTAAGTTCGAGTAAAATGTGATGAGAAAATAAAACAAGACAAACTAATCTAACAAGTATAGAGTTTTTATGAGCCAGTTAAATTAAATTCAAATGAATTATCTTTTGAAATTTTAATGAAGTTAGGTGGTCCCCAGCAGAGTCGCCAGACTGTGGTACTCGGATCCCGCGAGAGGGGTGGGGCGCGAGCCGCCTCGCACTCTCTCTTGGTCTCTCGTTTCCACGCGATTGGCGTGTGCATTTTAATGTTGATTTGAATTAATCTTTCCTGTGAACTTGGGATCACTAAGGCAATCCGAATTCCACACGAAAGAGACTGACAGAGTCGCCACCTAGATGTGGGATCTAGGACCCGAAATTAACCAGAAATCTAGACTCGCTACCTGGTTACGAGAATGGAAGGTATGGGGAGTTATCCGCCACATGCACCATTCCTGCCCGATAATCGGTCTTCGATTCCAAAAGGTAACTCTTTTAAATTTATTTTAAATGGCTCATTCAACTCTATGTTAATGTGCGAACTAAGTGACATGCATCCTATGATCTAATTTCAATGAGAATCCTAAATGTGTATCTTGATTTATTAATTTGTCTGGATTCAATCTAAGTGAAAGTTCTCCTAGAATTCTAATTTCATGGAAAGTCCTAAGTGATTTGATTAAGTATTTACAAGAAAATTAATATACAAAACACCACAATTTGTTGTGGTGCCGACTCGCGGGTGGTATGCCGTCAGACATCCAAGCTGCCTACGTACCCAAGCCTCACTGGGATCAGAGTCGACGTAGTTCGGTGCACCTAAGCTAAGTTACATATGCCTAACTCAACTAAGACACCGACCTAGACGGGATTGACTGTTTCAACAGTTTTAGGAGAAGTTATTTAATTCAAGTTGAAGATTTTATTATCTTAGGATTTCATCTAAGATGCTATATGATTCTCATCTAAATGCAAATGGTCCCTTAGACTAATGCAGGTTTGCCTTACATCCTAGTTTACTAGGCTTGTCCTAGGGAAAGATTGGGTGACTAGTGTAACTAGACCTATGGCACGGTTGCTATACATAGCAAGCGTCCGTGATGAGGCCGGACTCCTAACTCTAGGACTCCCTAAAACCTAAGACTCCCTAAAACTTAGGACACGACACGACACGACACCAGTGTTCCTAAATTGGGCTCTAAGGGTTCCTAAAGGAATTTTGAATCCACCGGCTCTTGGGAATCTCGAATTCTTTTGGGTTTGTGGAAACTTTTAGAGTTTTCTTGAAGCTTTTATTATCTGAAGGTATTTAGTGTGTTTGGTAGCTTTTAAAGTTGTTTATTTAGAAGGTTTTAGTTTCATTTGAAATTTTTAGTGGTCTTTTGGTTAATGGCTTTTAACGGATTTTTATCAGTGGATTTTAAATGGGTGAATTTTAGTTTTGTTAATTTTAGGTTGGATGTACTTTAGATTAATGTCTTTCGATTTTGGTTTGGAAAATGACGTTAACACAACCAAGTTTTGACAATTGCACAAATTCGACAAACCATTGACCATTAAAAGATCTGACAAATGCAGCCCACTAAAACTGTCGTAACTCTTTAACCGCTTGGCCAAATTCAACGTACAAACATGCGTTGGAAAGATCTTTTATAGGGCTACAACTTTGTAGTTCTCCATTGTTTGTAAATCTGTGATTTAGAGGTTCGAATTTGTGTTGCAAACAAAAGGACAGCAACATTAAACTGGAAATGCCTAAAGGTGTGCCGCAACCATTTTGGACTTAACTTTTTAACCGCTCGCTGTCTGATCTAGCACGAATACTCGTTGGAAACGGCACGAAAATATCTACGACTTTGTAGTTAACCATTTCCCACGATTCTGTTGTTTAGAGGTCGAAAAATCTGTTTAAAGTCTAACAGCTAGCACTATGACGGGAATGATATTGGCACCCCCATGTTTTCTTTTGATAGTTCTTATTTTTTTAGTGATTAAAAGACGGTGAATATGAAAAATGGCTTGAATGGGCCTGAGATTAGATTCAAATGGGATGTTTGAAAAAGGGGTTGTTTTTATCTACTTGGCAAGGTGGGGTATGGATATTGGGTTCTTGAGATTGAGTGGGGGCTGTTGTTATCAAATTGGAGTGGGGGCTGTTGTTATCAATTGAAAGATGGAGGTTTTGTAAGCCAAATTAAATGGGTTTTGATAATTCATGTAAAATTCAAGTTTTCTTTCTTGTAAATGTTCAAAATTTTTAATGAATTGTTTTCCCAAAAGAAATCTAAATTCCCTAACAAGCCAATGATTTCAACATCCCATTGCAAATAGGTTCTAATGACCCTAACACATTAATCATATTTAGCATAAGTGAGAACATGACCAAGGCCAAACTAGTACAAAATTAAACATGACATCAACCAAAATATACGCAAAACAACACTCAATCCTACAAATATAGAAAAGAAAATAAAATTCCAAAAGACATACCTTTTTGTAGACGATATTCCATGCAAACTTATGGAGAAGAGGGATTTGGTCTAGAGAGAGGGCTTGAATTTTCTAAGAGAGGGGTTCTCTCCTCTTTTCTTTTTTTTCCTTCCTTTCTTTGGTGAGATGAGAGGGTATTTATAGGAGAATGGGATAGGAGGTTAGGTGAGGTTAGGTGAGGTTAGGTAAGGTTAGGTGAGGTTAGGTGATGTTAGGTGAGGTTAGGTGAGGTTAGGTGAGGTTTGGATGGTTATGATGGGAGGAGAGGTTAGGTGAGGTTAGGTGAGGTTTGAATGGTTAGGATGAGAGGAGAGGTTAGGTGGTTTTGGATGGTTAGACCCAGGTCATGATCTGCCATTGATCTAACGATTTACGGAAATCGGGTCTCGGAATGGAATCAGGGTCCGGGCTATGAAGTGACCCTAGCTTATTTTGTCCCGATTGATGATCCGTAAAGTCAGATCAAGATATTAATGACCTAAAACATATAAATCAATGATAGAGGGGGTTCTCACATGGATTTAACACACTAATTTATTTGTTGATTAAAACAAAACAAAATGGGGTGTCTACAGCTAGGCATATAGAGAGGAATGGACCACGGTTGCCAAGGTTGCGCAAGTTTTGGGCATTTTTTGCCCGGATATGCCCAAGTATGCCCCGATAGGCCCGTTACGCCCCGGTATGAACGCGTATGCCCGGATAGACTCGGTATGCCTTGGGATACATGCGTATGCCCCGATAGGCTTGGTACGCCCCGATATGCGCACGTGTGCCCCAGTAGGGCTCGGTATGCCCCGGTATGTACGCGTGTGCCCCGATAGGCCCGGTATGCCCCGATATGCACACGTGTGCCCCAATAGGGGTCGGTATGCCCCGGTAGGTACGCGTGTGCCCCGTAATGCACGTTTCGCAGATCTCCCCGCATGTCCCGCCCCTATATGTAATACTTACTTACTTACTTACTTTCTTTCTTGCTTGCTTGCTTGCTTGCAATGGTTGGGAGTGCCCGGCATGCCCCGCTGCAGAGACCAAGGGCGCAATGACTTGGCACCGCGGATGCCGGGACTCCGGCACTTCCCGTGGCACTGATGGTTGGTTCCAAAGACAAAAGGCCGTGCAAGGCCACCGCACCGCGGATGATTTTGCTCGTGCTGGCGCCGTTGTGTGGCCAAAGAACATGCGCGAATGCTCGTGTCGGAAGGGTTGGTGTCCTGGCCCCGCGGGTGTCACGAATGCTCGGTTGCGAAGACCATGGGACCAGAGCCATGGCACGTCGGATGATGGCTCCAGCTGGCGCCCCGGCACTTTCTGTGGCATTGATGCTCGGTTTCAAAGACAAACGTGCGCAGTGCCAGGGGACCGCGGATGACTGCTCGTGCTGGCCCCGTTGGGCGGCATTGATGGTCGGTTGCAAAGAAAATGCGCGATTGCTCGTGTCGGGGCCCGGCAAGCCAAGGCCAAGCGAGCCATGGCACGTCGGATGATGGCTCCAGCTGGCGCCCCGGCACTTTCTGTGGCATTGATGCTCGGTTTCAAAGACAAACGTGCGCAGGGCCAGGGGACCGCGGATGACTGCTCGTGCTGGCCCCGTTGGGCGGCATTGATGGTCGGTTGCAAAGAAAATGCGCGATTGCTCGTGTCGGGGCCTGGCAAGCCAAGGCCAAGCGAGCCATGGCAACGCGGATGATGGCTCGCTAGTGCTGGCGCCGTGCACAGTGGCCTCGCACACTCGCCCTGCACGCTTCCCTTGCACGCAGCCTTGCACACTAGCCTCGCATGCGAGCCTTGCACCCTAGCCATGCAAACTAGCCTTGCACGGTAGCCATGCACACAAGCCGTGCACATTAGCCATGCGCACAAGCCCCGCACACTAGCCTTGCGCACAACCCTTGCACACAAGCCATGCACTCGAGCAATGCACACAAGCCTTGCACTCAAGCAATGCACACAAGCCCTGGACACTAGCCTTGCACACGGGCCTGGCACACAAGCCTTGGGCACTAGCCTTGCGCACTAGCGTTCCACATGAGCCTTGCACACTAGCCTTGGACACTAGCCTTGCACACAGGCCTTGCACACTAGGCATGCTTGGGCGAGCTGATCCCGCATCAAGTCGACGGGTCTAGGCATTCTTGGGCGCAGATCCCGCATCGTCTCGTCGCGTCTGGGCGCAAACACGTCGCGTCTCGTTGCGTCTTCAGAAGTCGTCGCTAACAGCACCTTTGGTTGCCACTGGTGGTTAGGCTGGTTGGTTGCGCAAACCCTATAGGAGGGTGGCATGCTGGTGGGCGTTTTTGCCCGGATAGGCACTAGAATGTGCAGATTTTGGGCGTTTTTGCCTGGATAGGCTAAGGAATGGGCATGCTTTGGGCGTTTTTGCCCGGATAGGCACCGGAATGCTTGGCCTTGGCTTGTCCTAGCAAGGCATTGCTGGGTTGGGCTCCCTTGGCCTTTTGGGCGCCTTGGACGATGTCTTGCGAAGACCATGGGCACAAGGCCATGGCATATGGTGAGGAAAGGACCACGGTTGCCAAGGTTAGGCACCGGAATGCTTGGCCTTGGCTTGCCAAAGCAGGGCATTGCTGGGTTGGGCTCCCTTGGCCTTCCGGGCGCCTTGGACACTGTCTTGGGAAGACCATGGGCACAAGGCCATGGCATATGGTGGGGAATGGACCACGGTTGCCAAGGCTAGGCATATAGAGAGGAATTGCATTTTTGCCCGGATAGGCACCGGAATGCTTGGCCTTGGCTTGCCATAGCAGGGCATTGCTGGGTTGGGCTCCCTTGGCCTTCCGGGGGCCTTGGACGCTGTCTTGGGAAGACCATGGGCACAAGGCCATGGCATATAGTGAGGAATGGACCACGGTTGGCAAGGCTAGGCATATAGAGAGGAATGGACCACGGTTGCCAAGGTTGCGCAAGTTTTGGGCATTTTTTGCCCGGATATGCCCAAGTATGCCCCGATAGGCCCGTTACGCCCCGGTATGAACGCGTATGCCCGGATAGACTCGGTATGCCTTGGGATACATGCGTATGCCCCGATAGGCTTGGTACGCCCCGATATGCGCACGTGTGCCCCAGTAGGGCTCGGTATGCCCCGGTATGTACGCGTGTGCCCCGATAGGCCCGGTATGCCCCGATATGCACACGTGTGCCCCAATAGGGGTCGGTATGCCCCGGTAGGTACGCGTGTGCCCCGTAATGCACGTTTCGCAGATCTCCCCGCATGTCCCGCCCCTATATGTAATACTTACTTACTTACTTACTTTCTTTCTT
>NW_027518942.1:115000-117500 GCF_043159265.1 Tasmannia lanceolata | reverse complement strand
CCCGGATAGGCACTAGAATGTGCAGATTTTGGGCGTTTTTGCCTGGATAGGCTAAGGAATGGGCATGCTTTGGGCGTTTTTGCCCGGATAGGCACCGGAATGCTTGGCCTTGGCTTGTCCTAGCAAGGCATTGCTGGGTTGGGCTCCCTTGGCCTTTTGGGCGCCTTGGACGATGTCTTGCGAAGACCATGGGCACAAGGCCATGGCATATGGTGAGGAAAGGACCACGGTTGCCAAGGTTAGGCACCGGAATGCTTGGCCTTGGCTTGCCCTAGCAGGGCATTGCTGGGTTGGGCTCCCTTGGCCTTTTGGGCGCCTTGGACGATGTCTTGCGAAGACCATGGGCACAAGGCCATGGCATATGGTGAGGAAAGGACCACGGTTGCCAAGGTTAGGCACCGGAATGCTTGGCCTTGGCTTGCCAAAGCAGGGCATTGCTGGGTTGGGCTCCCTTGGCCTTCCGGGCGCCTTGGACACTGTCTTGGGAAGACCATGGGCACAAGGCCATGGCATATGGTGGGGAATGGACCACGGTTGCCAAGGCTAGGCATATAGAGAGGAATTGCATTTTTGCCCGGATAGGCACCGGAATGCTTGGCCTTGGCTTGCCATAGCAGGGCATTGCTGGGTTGGGCTCCCTTGGCCTTCCGGGGGCCTTGGACGCTGTCTTGGGAAGACCATGGGCACAAGGCCATGGCATATAGTGAGGAATGGACCACGGTTGGCAAGGCTAGGCATATAGAGAGGAATGGACCACGGTTGCCAAGGTTGCGCAAGTTTTGGGCATTTTTTGCCCGGATATGCCCAAGTATGCCCCGATAGGCCCGTTACGCCCCGGTATGAACGCGTATGCCCGGATAGACTCGGTATGCCTTGGGATACATGCGTATGCCCCGATAGGCTTGGTACGCCCCGATATGCGCACGTGTGCCCCAGTAGGGCTCGGTATGCCCCGGTATGTACGCGTGTGCCCCGATAGGCCCGGTATGCCCCGATATGCACACGTGTGCCCCAATAGGGGTCGGTATGCCCCGGTAGGTACGCGTGTGCCCCGTAATGCACGTTTCGCAGATCTCCCCGCATGTCCCGCCCCTATATGTAATACTTACTTACTTACTTACTTTCTTTCTTGCTTGCTTGCTTGCTTGCAATGGTTGGGAGTGCCCGGCATGCCCCGCTGCAGAGACCAAGGGCGCAATGACTTGGCACCGCGGATGCCGGGACTCCGGCACTTCCCGTGGCACTGATGGTTGGTTCCAAAGACAAAAGGCCGTGCAAGGCCACCGCACCGCGGATGATTTTGCTCGTGCTGGCGCCGTTGTGTGGCCAAAGAACATGCGCGAATGCTCGTGTCGGAAGGGTTGGTGTCCTGGCCCCGCGGGTGTCACGAATGCTCGGTTGCGAAGACCATGGGACCAGAGCCATGGCACGTCGGATGATGGCTCCAGCTGGCGCCCCGGCACTTTCTGTGGCATTGATGCTCGGTTTCAAAGACAAACGTGCGCAGGGCCAGGGGACCGCGGATGACTGCTCGTGCTGGCCCCGTTGGGCGGCATTGATGGTCGGTTGCAAAGAAAATGCGCGATTGCTCGTGTCGGGGCCTGGCAAGCCAAGGCCAAGCGAGCCATGGCAACGCGGATGATGGCTCCAGCTGGCGCCCCGGCACTTTCTGTGGCATTGATGCTCGGTTTCGAAGACAAACGTGCGCAGGGCCAGGGGACCGCGGAGGACTGCTCGTGCTGGCCCCGTTGGGCGGCATTGATGGTGTGTTGCAGAGAGCATGTGCGATTGCAAGTGTCGGCCGGGTTTGGGTTCCCTTGGGCTTTCGGGTGCCTTGGACGCTGTCTTGCGAAGACCATGGGCACAAGGCCCCGTCCTGGCCCCTTGTTCGATTCGCTCTCGTCTTGCGCTTGCTTCCAAGGTCCTCCATGACCTTCCCCATGGCCTTGCTAGATCCCCCCCATGACGCATGACCTCTGTCCGTTGATTGGTTTTGAGTGCACACCATGCCCGGCTTGGCACCGTGTTGTCGCGTGAGTGGCATTTGGATCGTGCATGCTGGTGGGCTACCTGCCAATGCGCACAAGCCTTGCACACTAGCCTTGCGCACGAGCCTTGCACAAAAGCCTTGGACACAAGCCTTGCGCACAAGCCATGCGCACAAGCCTTGGACGCTAGCCTTGCACACAAGCCATGCATACAAGCCTTGCTCACAAGCCTTGGGCACTGGCCCATCGCAGTAGCCTTGCACACAAGCCTTGCGCACTAGCTTTGGGCACGAGCCTTGCGCACTTGCCTTGGGCACTAGCCTTGCACACAACCCTTGGGAACTAGCCTTGCGCACCAGCCTTGCCCACAAGCCTTGCACACCAGCCTTGCACACTAGCCTTGCATACAAGCCTTGCACACTAGCCTTGCACACAGGCCATGCTCACTAGCCTTGGGCACTAGCCTTGCACACAGACCTTGGGCACTAGCCTTGCGCACTAGCCTTGCCCAC
>NW_027518942.1:102500-105000 GCF_043159265.1 Tasmannia lanceolata | reverse complement strand
AAAGAACATGCGCGAATGCTCGTGTCGGAAGGGTTGGTGTCCTGGCCCCGCGGGTGTCACGAATGCTCGGTTGCGAAGACCATGGGACCAGAGCCATGGCACGTCGGATGATGGCTCCAGCTGGCGCCCCGGCACTTTCTGTGGCATTGATGCTCGGTTTCAAAGACAAACGTGCGCAGTGCCAGGGGACCGCGGATGACTGCTCGTGCTGGCCCCGTTGGGCGGCATTGATGGTCGGTTGCAAAGAAAATGCGCGATTGCTCGTGTCGGGGCCCGGCAAGCCAAGGCCAAGCGAGCCATGGCACGTCGGATGATGGCTCCAGCTGGCGCCCCGGCACTTTCTGTGGCATTGATGCTCGGTTTCAAAGACAAACGTGCGCAGGGCCAGGGGACCGCGGATGACTGCTCGTGCTGGCCCCGTTGGGCGGCATTGATGGTCGGTTGCAAAGAAAATGCGCGATTGCTCGTGTCGGGGCCTGGCAAGCCAAGGCCAAGCGAGCCATGGCAACGCGGATGATGGCTCGCTAGTGCTGGCGCCGTGCACAGTGGCCTCGCACACTCGCCCTGCACGCTTCCCTTGCACGCAGCCTTGCACACTAGCCTCGCATGCGAGCCTTGCACCCTAGCCATGCAAACTAGCCTTGCACGGTAGCCATGCACACAAGCCGTGCACATTAGCCATGCGCACAAGCCCCGCACACTAGCCTTGCGCACAACCCTTGCACACAAGCCATGCACTCGAGCAATGCACACAAGCCTTGCACTCAAGCAATGCACACAAGCCCTGGACACTAGCCTTGCACACGGGCCTGGCACACAAGCCTTGGGCACTAGCCTTGCGCACTAGCGTTCCACATGAGCCTTGCACACTAGCCTTGGACACTAGCCTTGCACACAGGCCTTGCACACTAGGCATGCTTGGGCGAGCTGATCCCGCATCAAGTCGACGGGTCTAGGCATTCTTGGGCGCAGATCCCGCATCGTCTCGTCGCGTCTGGGCGCAAACACGTCGCGTCTCGTTGCGTCTTCAGAAGTCGTCGCTAACAGCACCTTTGGTTGCCACTGGTGGTTAGGCTGGTTGGTTGCGCAAACCCTATAGGAGGGTGGCATGCTGGTGGGCGTTTTTGCCCGGATAGGCACTAGAATGTGCAGATTTTGGGCGTTTTTGCCTGGATAGGCTAAGGAATGGGCATGCTTTGGGCGTTTTTGCCCGGATAGGCACCGGAATGCTTGGCCTTGGCTTGTCCTAGCAAGGCATTGCTGGGTTGGGCTCCCTTGGCCTTTTGGGCGCCTTGGACGATGTCTTGCGAAGACCATGGGCACAAGGCCATGGCATATGGTGAGGAAAGGACCACGGTTGCCAAGGTTAGGCACCGGAATGCTTGGCCTTGGCTTGCCAAAGCAGGGCATTGCTGGGTTGGGCTCCCTTGGCCTTCCGGGCGCCTTGGACACTGTCTTGGGAAGACCATGGGCACAAGGCCATGGCATATGGTGGGGAATGGACCACGGTTGCCAAGGCTAGGCATATAGAGAGGAATTGCATTTTTGCCCGGATAGGCACCGGAATGCTTGGCCTTGGCTTGCCATAGCAGGGCATTGCTGGGTTGGGCTCCCTTGGCCTTCCGGGGGCCTTGGACGCTGTCTTGGGAAGACCATGGGCACAAGGCCATGGCATATAGTGAGGAATGGACCACGGTTGGCAAGGCTAGGCATATAGAGAGGAATGGACCACGGTTGCCAAGGTTGCGCAAGTTTTGGGCATTTTTTGCCCGGATATGCCCAAGTATGCCCCGATAGGCCCGTTACGCCCCGGTATGAACGCGTATGCCCGGATAGACTCGGTATGCCTTGGGATACATGCGTATGCCCCGATAGGCTTGGTACGCCCCGATATGCGCACGTGTGCCCCAGTAGGGCTCGGTATGCCCCGGTATGTACGCGTGTGCCCCGATAGGCCCGGTATGCCCCGATATGCACACGTGTGCCCCAATAGGGGTCGGTATGCCCCGGTAGGTACGCGTGTGCCCCGTAATGCACGTTTCGCAGATCTCCCCGCATGTCCCGCCCCTATATGTAATACTTACTTACTTACTTACTTTCTTTCTTGCTTGCTTGCTTGCTTGCAATGGTTGGGAGTGCCCGGCATGCCCCGCTGCAGAGACCAAGGGCGCAATGACTTGGCACCGCGGATGCCGGGACTCCGGCACTTCCCGTGGCACTGATGGTTGGTTCCAAAGACAAAAGGCCGTGCAAGGCCACCGCACCGCGGATGATTTTGCTCGTGCTGGCGCCGTTGTGTGGCCAAAGAACATGCGCGAATGCTCGTGTCGGAAGGGTTGGTGTCCTGGCCCCGCGGGTGTCACGAATGCTCGGTTGCGAAGACCATGGGACCAGAGCCATGGCACGTCGGATGATGGCTCCAGCTGGCGCCCCGGCACTTTCTGTGGCATTGATGCTCGGTTTCAAAGACAAACGTGCGCAGGGCCAGGGGACCGCGGAT
>NW_027518942.1:77500-92500 GCF_043159265.1 Tasmannia lanceolata | reverse complement strand
CACACTAGGCATGCTTGGGCGAGCTGATCCCGCATCAAGTCGACGGGTCTAGGCATTCTTGGGCGCAGATCCCGCATCGTCTCGTCGCGTCTGGGCGCAAACACGTCGCGTCTCGTTGCGTCTTCAGAAGTCGTCGCTAACAGCACCTTTGGTTGCCACTGGTGGTTAGGCTGGTTGGTTGCGCAAACCCTATAGGAGGGTGGCATGCTGGTGGGCGTTTTTGCCCGGATAGGCACTAGAATGTGCAGATTTTGGGCGTTTTTGCCTGGATAGGCTAAGGAATGGGCATGCTTTGGGCGTTTTTGCCCGGATAGGCACCGGAATGCTTGGCCTTGGCTTGTCCTAGCAAGGCATTGCTGGGTTGGGCTCCCTTGGCCTTTTGGGCGCCTTGGACGATGTCTTGCGAAGACCATGGGCACAAGGCCATGGCATATGGTGAGGAAAGGACCACGGTTGCCAAGGTTAGGCACCGGAATGCTTGGCCTTGGCTTGCCCTAGCAGGGCATTGCTGGGTTGGGCTCCCTTGGCCTTTTGGGCGCCTTGGACGATGTCTTGCGAAGACCATGGGCACAAGGCCATGGCATATGGTGAGGAAAGGACCACGGTTGCCAAGGTTAGGCACCGGAATGCTTGGCCTTGGCTTGCCAAAGCAGGGCATTGCTGGGTTGGGCTCCCTTGGCCTTCCGGGCGCCTTGGACACTGTCTTGGGAAGACCATGGGCACAAGGCCATGGCATATGGTGGGGAATGGACCACGGTTGCCAAGGCTAGGCATATAGAGAGGAATCGCATTTTTGCCCGGATAGGCACCGGAATGCTTGGCCTTGGCTTGCCATAGCAGGGCATTGCTGGGTTGGGCTCCCTTGGCCTTCCGGGGGCCTTGGACGCTGTCTTGGGAAGACCATGGGCACAAGGCCATGGCATATAGTGAGGAATGGACCACGGTTGGCAAGGCTAGGCATATAGAGAGGAATGGACCACGGTTGCCAAGGTTGCGCAAGTTTTGGGCATTTTTTGCCCGGATATGCCCAAGTATGCCCCGATAGGCCCGTTACGCCCCGGTATGAACGCGTATGCCCGGATAGACTCGGTATGCCTTGGGATACATGCGTATGCCCCGATAGGCTTGGTACGCCCCGATATGCGCACGTGTGCCCCAGTAGGGCTCGGTATGCCCCGGTATGTACGCGTGTGCCCCGATAGGCCCGGTATGCCCCGATATGCACACGTGTGCCCCAATAGGGGTCGGTATGCCCCGGTAGGTACGCGTGTGCCCCGTAATGCACGTTTCGCAGATCTCCCCGCATGTCCCGCCCCTATATGTAATACTTACTTACTTACTTACTTTCTTTCTTGCTTGCTTGCTTGCTTGCAATGGTTGGGAGTGCCCGGCATGCCCCGCTGCAGAGACCAAGGGCGCAATGACTTGGCACCGCGGATGCCGGGACTCCGGCACTTCCCGTGGCACTGATGGTTGGTTCCAAAGACAAAAGGCCGTGCAAGGCCACCGCACCGCGGATGATTTTGCTCGTGCTGGCGCCGTTGTGTGGCCAAAGAACATGCGCGAATGCTCGTGTCGGAAGGGTTGGTGTCCTGGCCCCGCGGGTGTCACGAATGCTCGGTTGCGAAGACCATGGGACCAGAGCCATGGCACGTCGGATGATGGCTCCAGCTGGCGCCCCGGCACTTTCTGTGGCATTGATGCTCGGTTTCAAAGACAAACGTGCGCAGTGCCAGGGGACCGCGGATGACTGCTCGTGCTGGCCCCGTTGGGCGGCATTGATGGTCGGTTGCAAAGAAAATGCGCGATTGCTCGTGTCGGGGCCCGGCAAGCCAAGGCCAAGCGAGCCATGGCACGTCGGATGATGGCTCCAGCTGGCGCCCCGGCACTTTCTGTGGCATTGATGCTCGGTTTCAAAGACAAACGTGCGCAGGGCCAGGGGACCGCGGATGACTGCTCGTGCTGGCCCCGTTGGGCGGCATTGATGGTCGGTTGCAAAGAAAATGCGCGATTGCTCGTGTCGGGGCCTGGCAAGCCAAGGCCAAGCGAGCCATGGCAACGCGGATGATGGCTCGCTAGTGCTGGCGCCGTGCACAGTGGCCTCGCACACTCGCCCTGCACGCTTCCCTTGCACGCAGCCTTGCACACTAGCCTCGCATGCGAGCCTTGCACCCTAGCCATGCAAACTAGCCTTGCACGGTAGCCATGCACACAAGCCGTGCACATTAGCCATGCGCACAAGCCCCGCACACTAGCCTTGCGCACAACCCTTGCACACAAGCCATGCACTCGAGCAATGCACACAAGCCTTGCACTCAAGCAATGCACACAAGCCCTGGACACTAGCCTTGCACACGGGCCTGGCACACAAGCCTTGCGCACTAGCCTTGCGCACTAGCGTTCCACATGAGCCTTGCACACTAGCCTTGGACACTAGCCTTGCACACAGGCCTTGCACACTAGGCATGCTTGGGCGAGCTGATCCCGCATCAAGTCGACGGGTCTAGGCATTCTTGGGCGCAGATCCCGCATCGTCTCGTCGCGTCTGGGCGCAAACACGTCGCGTCTCGTTGCGTCTTCAGAAGTCGTCGCTAACAGCACCTTTGGTTGCCACTGGTGGTTAGGCTGGTTGGTTGCGCAAACCCTATAGGAGGGTGGCATGCTGGTGGGCGTTTTTGCCCGGATAGGCACTAGAATGTGCAGATTTTGGGCGTTTTTGCCTGGATAGGCTAAGGAATGGGCATGCTTTGGGCGTTTTTGCCCGGATAGGCACCGGAATGCTTGGCCTTGGCTTGTCCTAGCAAGGCATTGCTGGGTTGGGCTCCCTTGGCCTTTTGGGCGCCTTGGACGATGTCTTGCGAAGACCATGGGCACAAGGCCATGGCATATGGTGAGGAAAGGACCACGGTTGCCAAGGTTAGGCACCGGAATGCTTGGCCTTGGCTTGCCAAAGCAGGGCATTGCTGGGTTGGGCTCCCTTGGCCTTCCGGGCGCCTTGGACACTGTCTTGGGAAGACCATGGGCACAAGGCCATGGCATATGGTGGGGAATGGACCACGGTTGCCAAGGCTAGGCATATAGAGAGGAATTGCATTTTTGCCCGGATAGGCACCGGAATGCTTGGCCTTGGCTTGCCATAGCAGGGCATTGCTGGGTTGGGCTCCCTTGGCCTTCCGGGGGCCTTGGACGCTGTCTTGGGAAGACCATGGGCACAAGGCCATGGCATATAGTGAGGAATGGACCACGGTTGGCAAGGCTAGGCATATAGAGAGGAATGGACCACGGTTGCCAAGGTTGCGCAAGTTTTGGGCATTTTTTGCCCGGATATGCCCAAGTATGCCCCGATAGGCCCGTTACGCCCCGGTATGAACGCGTATGCCCGGATAGACTCGGTATGCCTTGGGATACATGCGTATGCCCCGATAGGCTTGGTACGCCCCGATATGCGCACGTGTGCCCCAGTAGGGCTCGGTATGCCCCGGTATGTACGCGTGTGCCCCGATAGGCCCGGTATGCCCCGATATGCACACGTGTGCCCCAATAGGGGTCGGTATGCCCCGGTAGGTACGCGTGTGCCCCGTAATGCACGTTTCGCAGATCTCCCCGCATGTCCCGCCCCTATATGTAATACTTACTTACTTACTTACTTTCTTTCTTGCTTGCTTGCTTGCTTGCAATGGTTGGGAGTGCCCGGCATGCCCCGCTGCAGAGACCAAGGGCGCAATGACTTGGCACCGCGGATGCCGGGACTCCGGCACTTCCCGTGGCACTGATGGTTGGTTCCAAAGACAAAAGGCCGTGCAAGGCCACCCCACCGCGGATGATTTTGCTCGTGCTGGCGCCGTTGTGTGGCCAAAGAACATGCGCGAATGCTCGTGTCGGAAGGGTTGGTGTCCTGGCCCCGCGGGTGTCACGAATGCTCGGTTGCGAAGACCATGGGACCAGAGCCATGGCACGTCGGATGATGGCTCCAGCTGGCGCCCCGGCACTTTCTGTGGCATTGATGCTCGGTTTCAAAGACAAACGTGCGCAGTGCCAGGGGACCGCGGATGACTGCTCGTGCTGGCCCCGTTGGGCGGCATTGATGGTCGGTTGCAAAGAAAATGCGCGATTGCTCGTGTCGGGGCCCGGCAAGCCAAGGCCAAGCGAGCCATGGCACGTCGGATGATGGCTCCAGCTGGCGCCCCGGCACTTTCTGTGGCATTGATGCTCGGTTTCAAAGACAAACGTGCGCAGGGCCAGGGGACCGCGGATGACTGCTCGTGCTGGCCCCGTTGGGCGGCATTGATGGTCGGTTGCAAAGAAAATGCGCGATTGCTCGTGTCGGGGCCTGGCAAGCCAAGGCCAAGCGAGCCATGGCAACGCGGATGATGGCTCGCTAGTGCTGGCGCCGTGCACAGTGGCCTCGCACACTCGCCCTGCACGCTTCCCTTGCACGCAGCCTTGCACACTAGCCTCGCATGCGAGCCTTGCACCCTAGCCATGCAAACTAGCCTTGCACGGTAGCCATGCACACAAGCCGTGCACATTAGCCATGCGCACAAGCCCCGCACACTAGCCTTGCGCACAACCCTTGCACACAAGCCATGCACTCGAGCAATGCACACAAGCCTTGCACTCAAGCAATGCACACAAGCCCTGGACACTAGCCTTGCACACGGGCCTGGCACACAAGCCTTGGGCACTAGCCTTGCGCACTAGCGTTCCACATGAGCCTTGCACACTAGCCTTGGACACTAGCCTTGCACACAGGCCTTGCACACTAGGCATGCTTGGGCGAGCTGATCCCGCATCAAGTCGACGGGTCTAGGCATTCTTGGGCGCAGATCCCGCATCGTCTCGTCGCGTCTGGGCGCAAACACGTCGCGTCTCGTTGCGTCTTCAGAAGTCGTCGCTAACAGCACCTTTGGTTGCCACTGGTGGTTAGGCTGGTTGGTTGCGCAAACCCTATAGGAGGGTGGCATGCTGGTGGGCGTTTTTGCCCGGATAGGCACTAGAATGTGCAGATTTTGGGCGTTTTTGCCTGGATAGGCTAAGGAATGGGCATGCTTTGGGCGTTTTTGCCCGGATAGGCACCGGAATGCTTGGCCTTGGCTTGTCCTAGCAAGGCATTGCTGGGTTGGGCTCCCTTGGCCTTTTGGGCGCCTTGGACGATGTCTTGCGAAGACCATGGGCACAAGGCCATGGCATATGGTGAGGAAAGGACCACGGTTGCCAAGGTTAGGCACCGGAATGCTTGGCCTTGGCTTGCCAAAGCAGGGCATTGCTGGGTTGGGCTCCCTTGGCCTTCCGGGCGCCTTGGACACTGTCTTGGGAAGACCATGGGCACAAGGCCATGGCATATGGTGGGGAATGGACCACGGTTGCCAAGGCTAGGCATATAGAGAGGAATTGCATTTTTGCCCGGATAGGCACCGGAATGCTTGGCCTTGGCTTGCCATAGCAGGGCATTGCTGGGTTGGGCTCCCTTGGCCTTCCGGGGGCCTTGGACGCTGTCTTGGGAAGACCATGGGCACAAGGCCATGGCATATAGTGAGGAATGGACCACGGTTGGCAAGGCTAGGCATATAGAGAGGAATGGACCACGGTTGCCAAGGTTGCGCAAGTTTTGGGCATTTTTTGCCCGGATATGCCCAAGTATGCCCCGATAGGCCCGTTACGCCCCGGTATGAACGCGTATGCCCGGATAGACTCGGTATGCCTTGGGATACATGCGTATGCCCCGATAGGCTTGGTACGCCCCGATATGCGCACGTGTGCCCCAGTAGGGCTCGGTATGCCCCGGTATGTACGCGTGTGCCCCGATAGGCCCGGTATGCCCCGATATGCACACGTGTGCCCCAATAGGGGTCGGTATGCCCCGGTAGGTACGCGTGTGCCCCGTAATGCACGTTTCGCAGATCTCCCCGCATGTCCCGCCCCTATATGTAATACTTACTTACTTACTTACTTTCTTTCTTGCTTGCTTGCTTGCTTGCAATGGTTGGGAGTGCCCGGCATGCCCCGCTGCAGAGACCAAGGGCGCAATGACTTGGCACCGCGGATGCCGGGACTCCGGCACTTCCCGTGGCACTGATGGTTGGTTCCAAAGACAAAAGGCCGTGCAAGGCCACCGCACCGCGGATGATTTTGCTCGTGCTGGCGCCGTTGTGTGGCCAAAGAACATGCGCGAATGCTCGTGTCGGAAGGGTTGGTGTCCTTGCCCCGCGGGTGTCACGAATGCTCGGTTGCGAAGACCATGGGACCAGAGCCATGGCACGTCGGATGATGGCTCCAGCTGGCGCCCCGGCACTTTCTGTGGCATTGATGCTCGGTTTCAAAGACAAACGTGCGCAGGGCCAGGGGACCGCGGATGACTGCTCGTGCTGGCCCCGTTGGGCGGCATTGATGGTCGGTTGCCCGGATAGGCTAAGGAATGGGCATGCTTTGGGCGTTTTTGCCCGGATAGGCACCGGAATGCTTGGCCTTGGCTTGTCCTAGCAAGGCATTGCTGGGTTGGGCTCCCTTGGCCTTTTGGGCGCCTTGGACGATGTCTTGCGAAGACCATGGGCACAAGGCCATGGCATATGGTGAGGAAAGGACCACGGTTGCCAAGGTTAGGCACCGGAATGCTTGGCCTTGGCTTGCCAAAGCAGGGCATTGCTGGGTTGGGCTCCCTTGGCCTTCCGGGCGCCTTGGACACTGTCTTGGGAAGACCATGGGCACAAGGCCATGGCATATGGTGGGGAATGGACCACGGTTGCCAAGGCTAGGCATATAGAGAGGAATTGCATTTTTGCCCGGATAGGCACCGGAATGCTTGGCCTTGGCTTGCCATAGCAGGGCATTGCTGGGTTGGGCTCCCTTGGCCTTCCGGGGGCCTTGGACGCTGTCTTGGGAAGACCATGGGCACAAGGCCATGGCATATAGTGAGGAATGGACCACAGTTGGCAAGGCTAGGCATATAGAGAGGAATGGACCACGGTTGCCAAGGTTGCGCAAGTTTTGGGCATTTTTTGCCCGGATATGCCCAAGTATGCCCCGATAGGCCCGTTACGCCCCGGTATGAACGCGTATGCCCGGATAGACTCGGTATGCCTTGGGATACATGCGTATGCCCCGATATGCGCACGTGTGCCCCAGTAGGGCTCGGTATGCCCCGGTATGTACGCGTGTGCCCCGATAGGCCCGGTATGCCCCGATATGCACACGTGTGCCCCAATAGGGGTCGGTATGCCCCGGTAGGTACGCGTGTGCCCCGTAATGCACGTTTCGCATTACGGGGCACACGCGGATGACTGCTCGTGCTGGCCCCGTTGGGCGGCATTGATGGTCGGTTGCAAAGAAAATGCGCGATTGCTCGTGTCGGGGCCCGGCAAGCCAAGGCCAAGCGAGCCATGGCACGTCGGATGATGGCTCCAGCTGGCGCCCCGGCACTTTCTGTGGCATTGATGCTCGGTTTCAAAGACAAACGTGCGCAGGGCCAGGGGACCGCGGATGACTGCTCGTGCTGGCCCCGTTGGGCGGCATTGATGGTCGGTTGCAAAGAAAATGCGCGATTGCTCGTGTCGGGGCCTGGCAAGCCAAGGCCAAGCGAGCCATGGCAACGCGGATGATGGCTCGCTAGTGCTGGCGCCGTGCACAGTGGCCTCGCACACTCGCCCTGCACGCTTCCCTTGCACGCAGCCTTGCACACTAGCCTCGCATGCGAGCCTTGCACCCTAGCCATGCAAACTAGCCTTGCACGGTAGCCATGCACACAAGCCGTGCACATTAGCCATGCGCACAAGCCCCGCACACTAGCCTTGCGCACAACCCTTGCACACAAGCCATGCACTCGAGCAATGCACACAAGCCTTGCACTCAAGCAATGCACACAAGCCCTGGACACTAGCCTTGCACACGGGCCTGGCACACAAGCCTTGCGCACTAGCCTTGCGCACTAGCGTTCCACATGAGCCTTGCACACTAGCCTTGGACACTAGCCTTGCACACAGGCCTTGCACACTAGGCATGCTTGGGCGAGCTGATCCCGCATCAAGTCGACGGGTCTAGGCATTCTTGGGCGCAGATCCCGCATCGTCTCGTCGCGTCTGGGCGCAAACACGTCGCGTCTCGTTGCGTCTTCAGAAGTCGTCGCTAACAGCACCTTTGGTTGCCACTGGTGGTTAGGCTGGTTGGTTGCGCAAACCCTATAGGAGGGTGGCATGCTGGTGGGCGTTTTTGCCCGGATAGGCACTAGAATGTGCAGATTTTGGGCGTTTTTGCCTGGATAGGCTAAGGAATGGGCATGCTTTGGGCGTTTTTGCCCGGATAGGCACCGGAATGCTTGGCCTTGGCTTGTCCTAGCAAGGCATTGCTGGGTTGGGCTCCCTTGGCCTTTTGGGCGCCTTGGACGATGTCTTGCGAAGACCATGGGCACAAGGCCATGGCATATGGTGAGGAAAGGACCACGGTTGCCAAGGTTAGGCACCGGAATGCTTGGCCTTGGCTTGCCAAAGCAGGGCATTGCTGGGTTGGGCTCCCTTGGCCTTCCGGGCGCCTTGGACACTGTCTTGGGAAGACCATGGGCACAAGGCCATGGCATATGGTGGGGAATGGACCACGGTTGCCAAGGCTAGGCATATAGAGAGGAATTGCATTTTTGCCCGGATAGGCACCGGAATGCTTGGCCTTGGCTTGCCATAGCAGGGCATTGCTGGGTTGGGCTCCCTTGGCCTTCCGGGGGCCTTGGACGCTGTCTTGGGAAGACCATGGGCACAAGGCCATGGCATATAGTGAGGAATGGACCACGGTTGGCAAGGCTAGGCATATAGAGAGGAATGGACCACGGTTGCCAAGGTTGCGCAAGTTTTGGGCATTTTTTGCCCGGATATGCCCAAGTATGCCCCGATAGGCCCGTTACGCCCCGGTATGAACGCGTATGCCCGGATAGACTCGGTATGCCTTGGGATACATGCGTATGCCCCGATAGGCTTGGTACGCCCCGATATGCGCACGTGTGCCCCAGTAGGGCTCGGTATGCCCCGGTATGTACGCGTGTGCCCCGATAGGCCCGGTATGCCCCGATATGCACACGTGTGCCCCAATAGGGGTCGGTATGCCCCGGTAGGTACGCGTGTGCCCCGTAATGCACGTTTCGCAGATCTCCCCGCATGTCCCGCCCCTATATGTAATACTTACTTACTTACTTACTTTCTTTCTTGCTTGCTTGCTTGCTTGCAATGGTTGGGAGTGCCCGGCATGCCCCGCTGCAGAGACCAAGGGCGCAATGACTTGGCACCGCGGATGCCGGGACTCCGGCACTTCCCGTGGCACTGATGGTTGGTTCCAAAGACAAAAGGCCGTGCAAGGCCACCACACCGCGGATGATTTTGCTCGTGCTGGCGCCGTTGTGTGGCCAAAGAACATGCGCGAATGCTCGTGTCGGAAGGGTTGGTGTCCTGGCCCCGCGGGTGTCACGAATGCTCGGTTGCGAAGACCATGGGACCAGAGCCATGGCACGTCGGATGATGGCTCCAGCTGGCGCCCCGGCACTTTCTGTGGCATTGATGCTCGGTTTCAAAGACAAACGTGCGCAGGGCCAGGGGACCGCGGATGACTGCTCGTGCTGGCCCCGTTGGGCGGCATTGATGGTCGGTTGCAAAGAAAATGCGCGATTGCTCGTGTCGGGGCCGGGCAAGCCAAGGCCAAGCGAGCCATGGCAACGCGGATGATGGCTCCAGCTGGCGCCCCGGCACTTTCTGTGGCATTGATGCTCGGTTTCGAAGACAAACGTGCGCAGGGCCAGGGGACCGCGGAGGACTGCTCGTGCTGGCCCCGTTGGGCGGCATTGATGGTGTGTTGCAGAGAGCATGTGCGATTGCAAGTGTCGGCCGGGTTTGGGTTCCCTTGGGCTTTCGGGTGCCTTGGACGCTGTCTTGCGAAGACCATGGGCACAAGGCCCCGTCCTGGCCCCTTGTTCGATTCGCTCTCGTCTTGCGCTTGCTTCCAAGGTCCTCCATGACCTTCCCCATGGCCTTGCTAGATCCCCCCCATGACGCATGACCTCTGTCCGTTGATTGGTTTTGAGTGCACACCATGCCCGGCTTGGCACCGTGTTGTCGCGTGAGTGGCATTTGGATCGTGCATGCTGGTGGGCTACCTGCCAATGCGCACAAGCCTTGCACACTAGCCTTGCGCACGAGCCTTGCACAAAAGCCTTGGACACAAGCCTTGCGCACAAGCCATGCGCACAAGCCTTGGACGCTAGCCTTGCACACAAGCCATGCATACAAGCCTTGCTCACAAGCCTTGGGCACTGGCCCGTCGCAGTAGCCTTGCACACAAGCCTTGCGCACTAGCTTTGGGCACGAGCCTTGCGCACTTGCCTTGGGCACTAGCCTTGCACACAACCCTTGGGAACTAGCCTTGCGCACCAGCCTTGCCCACAAGCCTTGCACACCAGCCTTGCACACTAGCCTTGCATACAAGCCTTGCACACTAGCCTTGCACACAGGCCATGCTCACTAGCCTTGGGCACTAGCCTTGCACACAGACCTTGGGCGCTAGCCTTGCGCACTAGCCTTGCCCACGAGCCTTGCACACTAGCCTTGCACGCAGGCCTTGCACGCTAGGCATGCTTGGGCCAGCAGCTCCCGCATCAAGTCGGCGGGTGTAGGCACGGTTGGGCGCAGATCCCGCATCGCCTCGTCGCGTCTGGGCGCAAACCCGTCGCGTCTCGTTGCGTCTTCAGAAGTCGTCGCTAACAGCACCTTTGGTTGCCACTGGTGGTTAGGCGGGTTGGTTGCGCAAACCCTATAGGAGGGTGGCATGCTGCGGGGCGCTGGAATGCGCAGGCTTAAGGCGTTTTTGCCCGGATAGGCACTGGAATGTGCTGGTTTTGGGCGTTTTTGCCTGGATAGGCTAAGGAATGGGCATGCTTTGGGCGTTTTCCCCGGATAGGCACTGGAATGGGCTGGTTTTGGGCGTTTTTGCCTGGATAGGCTAACGAATGGGGCATGCTTTGGGCTTTTTGCCCGGGTAGGCACTGGAATGCCTGGCCTTGGCTGGGCATTGCTGGGTTGGGCTCCCTTGGCCTTTCAGGCGCCTTGGATGCTGTCTTGGGAAGACCATGGGCACAAGGCCATGGCATATAGTGAGGAATGGACCACGGTTGGCAAGGCTAGGCATATAGAGAGGAATGGACCACGGTTGCCAAGGTTGCGCAAGTTTTGGGCATTTTTTGCCCGGATATGCCCAAGTATGCCCCGATAGGCCCGTTACGCCCCGGTATGAACGCGTATGCCCGGATAGACTCGGTATGCCTTGGGATACATGCGTATGCCCCGATAGGCTTGGTACGCCCCGATATGCGCACGTGTGCCCCAGTAGGGCTCGGTATGCCCCGGTATGTACGCGTGTGCCCCGATAGGCCCGGTATGCCCCGATATGCACACGTGTGCCCCAATAGGGGTCGGTATGCCCCGGTAGGTACGCGTGTGCCCCGTAATGCACGTTTCGCAGATCTCCCCGCATGTCCCGCCCCTATATGTAATACTTACTTACTTACTTACTTTCTTTCTTGCTTGCTTGCTTGCTTGCAATGGTTGGGAGTGCCCGGCATGCCCCGCTGCAGAGACCAAGGGCGCAATGACTTGGCACCGCGGATGCCGGGACTCCGGCACTTCCCGTGGCACTGATGGTTGGTTCCAAAGACAAAAGGCCGTGCAAGGCCACCGCACCGCGGATGATTTTGCTCGTGCTGGCGCCGTTGTGTGGCCAAAGAACATGCGCGAATGCTCGTGTCGGAAGGGTTGGTGTCCTGGCCCCGCGGGTGTCACGAATGCTCGGTTGCGAAGACCATGGGACCAGAGCCATGGCACGTCGGATGATGGCTCCAGCTGGCGCCCCGGCACTTTCTGTGGCATTGATGCTCGGTTTCAAAGACAAACGTGCGCAGTGCCAGGGGACCGCGGATGACTGCTCGTGCTGGCCCCGTTGGGCGGCATTGATGGTCGGTTGCAAAGAAAATGCGCGATTGCTCGTGTCGGGGCCCGGCAAGCCAAGGCCAAGCGAGCCATGGCACGTCGGATGATGGCTCCAGCTGGCGCCCCGGCACTTTCTGTGGCATTGATGCTCGGTTTCAAAGACAAACGTGCGCAGGGCCAGGGGACCGCGGATGACTGCTCGTGCTGGCCCCGTTGGGCGGCATTGATGGTCGGTTGCAAAGAAAATGCGCGATTGCTCGTGTCGGGGCCTGGCAAGCCAAGGCCAAGCGAGCCATGGCAACGCGGATGATGGCTCGCTAGTGCTGGCGCCGTGCACAGTGGCCTCGCACACTCGCCCTGCACGCTTCCCTTGCACGCAGCCTTGCACACTAGCCTCGCATGCGAGCCTTGCACCCTAGCCATGCAAACTAGCCTTGCACGGTAGCCATGCACACAAGCCGTGCACATTAGCCATGCGCACAAGCCCCGCACACTAGCCTTGCGCACAACCCTTGCACACAAGCCATGCACTCGAGCAATGCACACAAGCCTTGCACTCAAGCAATGCACACAAGCCCTGGACACTAGCCTTGCACACGGGCCTGGCACACAAGCCTTGGGCACTAGCCTTGCGCACTAGCGTTCTACATGAGCCTTGCACACTAGCCTTGGACACTAGCCTTGCACACAGGCCTTGCACACTAGGCATGCTTGGGCGAGCTGATCCCGCATCAAGTCGACGGGTCTAGGCATTCTTGGGCGCAGATCCCGCATCGTCTCGTCGCGTCTGGGCGCAAACACGTCGCGTCTCGTTGCGTCTTCAGAAGTCGTCGCTAACAGCACCTTTGGTTGCCACTGGTGGTTAGGCTGGTTGGTTGCGCAAACCCTATAGGAGGGTGGCATGCTGGTGGGCGTTTTTGCCCGGATAGGCACTAGAATGTGCAGATTTTGGGCGTTTTTGCCTGGATAGGCTAAGGAATGGGCATGCTTTGGGCGTTTTTGCCCGGATAGGCACCGGAATGCTTGGCCTTGGCTTGTCCTAGCAAGGCATTGCTGGGTTGGGCTCCCTTGGCCTTTTGGGCGCCTTGGACGATGTCTTGCGAAGACCATGGGCACAAGGCCATGGCATATGGTGAGGAAAGGACCACGGTTGCCAAGGTTAGGCACCGGAATGCTTGGCCTTGGCTTGCCAAAGCAGGGCATTGCTGGGTTGGGCTCCCTTGGCCTTCCGGGCGCCTTGGACACTGTCTTGGGAAGACCATGGGCACAAGGCCATGGCATATGGTGGGGAATGGACCACGGTTGCCAAGGCTAGGCATATAGAGAGGAATTGCATTTTTGCCCGGATAGGCACCGGAATGCTTGGCCTTGGCTTGCCATAGCAGGGCATTGCTGGGTTGGGCTCCCTTGGCCTTCCGGGGGCCTTGGACGCTGTCTTGGGAAGACCATGGGCACAAGGCCATGGCATATAGTGAGGAATGGACCACGGTTGGCAAGGCTAGGCATATAGAGAGGAATGGACCACGGTTGCCAAGGTTGCGCAAGTTTTGGGCATTTTTTGCCCGGATATGCCCAAGTTTGCCCCGATAGGCCCGTTACGCCCCGGTATGAACGCGTATGCCCGGATAGACTCGGTATGCCTTGGGATACATGCGTATGCCCCGATAGGCTTGGTACGCCCCGATATGCGCACGTGTGCCCCAGTAGGGCTCGGTATGCCCCGGTATGTACGCGTGTGCCCCGATAGGCCCGGTATGCCCCGATATGCACACGTGTGCCCCAATAGGGGTCGGTATGCCCCGGTAGGTACGCGTGTGCCCCGTAATGCACGTTTCGCAGATCTCCCCGCATGTCCCGCCCCTATATGTAATACTTACTTACTTACTTACTTTCTTTCTTGCTTGCTTGCTTGCTTGCAATGGTTGGGAGTGCCCGGCATGCCCCGCTGCAGAGACCAAGGGCGCAATGACTTGGCACCGCGGATGCCGGGACTCCGGCACTTCCCGTGGCACTGATGGTTGGTTCCAAAGACAAAAGGCCGTGCAAGGCCACCACACCGCGGATGATTTTGCTCGTGCTGGCGCCGTTGTGTGGCCAAAGAACATGCGCGAATGCTCGTGTCGGAAGGGTTGGTGTCCTGGCCCCGCGGGTGTCACGAATGCTCGGTTGCGAAGACCATGGGACCAGAGCCATGGCACGTCGGATGATGGCTCCAGCTGGCGCCCCGGCACTTTCTGTGGCATTGATGCTCGGTTTCAAAGACAAACGTGCGCAGGGCCAGGGGACCGCGGATGACTGCTCGTGCTGGCCCCGTTGGGCGGCATTGATGGTCGGTTGCAAAGAAAATGCGCGATTGCTCGTGTCGGGGCCTGGCAAGCCAAGGCCAAGCGAGCCATGGCAACGCGGATGATGGCTCCAGCTGGCGCCCCGGCACTTTCTGTGGCATTGATGCTCGGTTTCGAAGACAAACGTGCGCAGGGCCAGGGGACCGCGGAGGACTGCTCGTGCTGGCCCCGTTGGGCGGCATTGATGGTGTGTTGCAGAGAGCATGTGCGATTGCAAGTGTCGGCCGGGTTTGGGTTCCCTTGGGCTTTCGGGTGCCTTGGACGCTGTCTTGCGAAGACCATGGGCACAAGGCCCCGTCCTGGCCCCTTGTTCGATTCGCTCTCGTCTTGCGCTTGCTTCCAAGGTCCTCCATGACCTTCCCCATGGCCTTGCTAGATCCCCCCCATGACGCATGACCTCTGTCCGTTGATTGGTTTTGAGTGCACACCATGCCCGGCTTGGCACCGTGTTGTCGCGTGAGTGGCATTTGGATCGTGCATGCTGGTGGGCTACCTGCCAATGCGCACAAGCCTTGCACACTAGCCTTGCGCACGAGCCTTGCACAAAAGCCTTGGACACAAGCCTTGCGCACAAGCCATGCGCACAAGCCTTGGACGCTAGCCTTGCACACAAGCCATGCATACAAGCCTTGCTCACAAGCCTTGGGCACTGGCCCATCGCAGTAGCCTTGCACACAAGCCTTGCGCACTAGCTTTGGGCACGAGCC
>NW_027518942.1:62500-67500 GCF_043159265.1 Tasmannia lanceolata | reverse complement strand
GGCATGCCCCGCTGCAGAGACCAAGGGCGCAATGACTTGGCACCGCGGATGCCGGGACTCCGGCACTTCCCGTGGCACTGATGGTTGGTTCCAAAGACAAAAGGCCGTGCAAGGCCACCGCACCGCGGATGATTTTGCTCGTGCTGGCGCCGTTGTGTGGCCAAAGAACATGCGCGAATGCTCGTGTCGGAAGGGTTGGTGTCCTGGCCCCGCGGGTGTCACGAATGCTCGGTTGCGAAGACCATGGGACCAGAGCCATGGCACGTCGGATGATGGCTCCAGCTGGCGCCCCGGCACTTTCTGTGGCATTGATGCTCGGTTTCAAAGACAAACGTGCGCAGTGCCAGGGGACCGCGGATGACTGCTCGTGCTGGCCCCGTTGGGCGGCATTGATGGTCGGTTGCAAAGAAAATGCGCGATTGCTCGTGTCGGGGCCCGGCAAGCCAAGGCCAAGCGAGCCATGGCACGTCGGATGATGGCTCCAGCTGGCGCCCCGGCACTTTCTGTGGCATTGATGCTCGGTTTCAAAGACAAACGTGCGCAGGGCCAGGGGACCGCGGATGACTGCTCGTGCTGGCCCCGTTGGGCGGCATTGATGGTCGGTTGCAAAGAAAATGCGCGATTGCTCGTGTCGGGGCCTGGCAAGCCAAGGCCAAGCGAGCCATGGCAACGCGGATGATGGCTCGCTAGTGCTGGCGCCGTGCACAGTGGCCTCGCACACTCGCCCTGCACGCTTCCCTTGCACGCAGCCTTGCACACTAGCCTCGCATGCGAGCCTTGCACCCTAGCCATGCAAACTAGCCTTGCACGGTAGCCATGCACACAAGCCGTGCACATTAGCCATGCGCACAAGCCCCGCACACTAGCCTTGCGCACAACCCTTGCACACAAGCCATGCACTCGAGCAATGCACACAAGCCTTGCACTCAAGCAATGCACACAAGCCCTGGACACTAGCCTTGCACACGGGCCTGGCACACAAGCCTTGGGCACTAGCCTTGCGCACTAGCGTTCCACATGAGCCTTGCACACTAGCCTTGGACACTAGCCTTGCACACAGGCCTTGCACACTAGGCATGCTTGGGCGAGCTGATCCCGCATCAAGTCGACGGGTCTAGGCATTCTTGGGCGCAGATCCCGCATCGTCTCGTCGCGTCTGGGCGCAAACACGTCGCGTCTCGTTGCGTCTTCAGAAGTCGTCGCTAACAGCACCTTTGGTTGCCACTGGTGGTTAGGCTGGTTGGTTGCGCAAACCCTATAGGAGGGTGGCATGCTGGTGGGCGTTTTTGCCCGGATAGGCACTAGAATGTGCAGATTTTGGGCGTTTTTGCCTGGATAGGCTAAGGAATGGGCATGCTTTGGGCGTTTTTGCCCGGATAGGCACCGGAATGCTTGGCCTTGGCTTGTCCTAGCAAGGCATTGCTGGGTTGGGCTCCCTTGGCCTTTTGGGCGCCTTGGACGATGTCTTGCGAAGACCATGGGCACAAGGCCATGGCATATGGTGAGGAAAGGACCACGGTTGCCAAGGTTAGGCACCGGAATGCTTGGCCTTGGCTTGCCAAAGCAGGGCATTGCTGGGTTGGGCTCCCTTGGCCTTCCGGGCGCCTTGGACACTGTCTTGGGAAGACCATGGGCACAAGGCCATGGCATATGGTGGGGAATGGACCACGGTTGCCAAGGCTAGGCATATAGAGAGGAATTGCATTTTTGCCCGGATAGGCACCGGAATGCTTGGCCTTGGCTTGCCATAGCAGGGCATTGCTGGGTTGGGCTCCCTTGGCCTTCCGGGGGCCTTGGACGCTGTCTTGGGAAGACCATGGGCACAAGGCCATGGCATATAGTGAGGAATGGACCACGGTTGGCAAGGCTAGGCATATAGAGAGGAATGGACCACGGTTGCCAAGGTTGCGCAAGTTTTGGGCATTTTTTGCCCGGATATGCCCAAGTATGCCCCGATAGGCCCGTTACGCCCCGGTATGAACGCGTATGCCCGGATAGACTCGGTATGCCTTGGGATACATGCGTATGCCCCGATAGGCTTGGTACGCCCCGATATGCGCACGTGTGCCCCAGTAGGGCTCGGTATGCCCCGGTATGTACGCGTGTGCCCCGATAGGCCCGGTATGCCCCGATATGCACACGTGTGCCCCAATAGGGGTCGGTATGCCCCGGTAGGTACGCGTGTGCCCCGTAATGCACGTTTCGCAGATCTCCCCGCATGTCCCGCCCCTATATGTAATACTTACTTACTTACTTACTTTCTTTCTTGCTTGCTTGCTTGCTTGCAATGGTTGGGAGTGCCCGGCATGCTCCGCTGCAGAGACCAAGGGCGCAATGACTTGGCACCGCGGATGCCGGGACTCCGGCACTTCCCGTGGCACTGATGGTTGGTTCCAAAGACAAAAGGCCGTGCAAGGCCACCGCACCGCGGATGATTTTGCTCGTGCTGGCGCCGTTGTGTGGCCAAAGAACATGCGCGAATGCTCGTGTCGGAAGGGTTGGTGTCCTGGCCCCGCGGGTGTCACGAATGCTCGGTTGCGAAGACCATGGGACCAGAGCCATGGCACGTCGGATGATGGCTCCAGCTGGCGCCCCGGCACTTTCTGTGGCATTGATGCTCGGTTTCAAAGACAAACGTGCGCAGGGCCAGGGGACCGCGGATGACTGCTCGTGCTGGCCCCGTTGGGCGGCATTGATGGTCGGTTGCAAAGAAAATGCGCGATTGCTCGTGTCGGGGCCTGGCAAGCCAAGGCCAAGCGAGCCATGGCAACGCGGATGATGGCTCCAGCTGGCGCCCCGGCACTTTCTGTGGCATTGATGCTCGGTTTCGAAGACAAACGTGCGCAGGGCCAGGGGACCGCGGAGGACTGCTCGTGCTGGCCCCGTTGGGCGGCATTGATGGTGTGTTGCAGAGAGCATGTGCGATTGCAAGTGTCGGCCGGGTTTGGGTTCCCTTGGGCTTTCGGGTGCCTTGGACGCTGTCTTGCGAAGACCATGGGCACAAGGCCCCGTCCTGGCCCCTTGTTCGATTCGCTCTCGTCTTGCGCTTGCTTCCAAGGTCCTCCATGACCTTCCCCATGGCCTTGCTAGATCCCCCCCATGACGCATGACCTCTGTCCGTTGATTGGTTTTGAGTGCACACCATGCCCGGCTTGGCACCGTGTTGTCGCGTGAGTGGCATTTGGATCGTGCATGCTGGTGGGCTACCTGCCAATGCGCACAAGCCTTGCACACTAGCCTTGCGCACGAGCCTTGCACAAAAGCCTTGGACACAAGCCTTGCGCACAAGCCATGCGCACAAGCCTTGGACGCTAGCCTTGCACACAAGCCATGCATACAAGCCTTGCTCACAAGCCTTGGGCACTGGCCCGTCGCAGTAGCCTTGCACACAAGCCTTGCGCACTAGCTTTGGGCACGAGCCTTGCGCACTTGCCTTGGGCACTAGCCTTGCACACAACCCTTGGGAACTAGCCTTGCGCACCAGCCTTGCCCACAAGCCTTGCACACCAGCCTTGCACACTAGCCTTGCATACAAGCCTTGCACACTAGCCTTGCACACAGGCCATGCTCACTAGCCTTGGGCACTAGCCTTGCACACAGACCTTGGGCACTAGCCTTGCGCACTAGCCTTGCCCACGAGCCTTGCACACTAGCCTTGCACGCAGGCCTTGCACGCTAGGCATGCTTGGGCCAGCAGCTCCCGCATCAAGTCGGCGGGTGTAGGCACGGTTGGGCGCAGATCCCGCATCGCCTCGTCGCGTCTGGGCGCAAACCCGTCGCGTCTCGTTGCGTCTTCAGAAGTCGTCGCTAACAGCACCTTTGGTTGCCACTGGTGGTTAGGCGGGTTGGTTGCGCAAACCCTATAGGAGGGTGGCATGCTGCGGGGCGCTGGAATGCGCAGGCTTAGGGCGTTTTTGCCCGGATAGGCACTGGAATGTGCTGGTTTTGGGCGTTTTTGCCTGGATAGGCTAAGGAATGGGCATGCTTTGGGCGTTTTCCCCGGATAGGCACTGGAATGGGCTGGTTTTGGGCGTTTTTGCCTGGATAGGCTAACGAATGGGGCATGCTTTGGGCGTTTTTGCCCGGGTAGGCACTGGAATGCCTGGCCTTGGCTGGGCATTGCTGGGTTGGGCTCCCTTGGCCTTTCAGGCGCCTTGGATGCTGTCTTGGGAAGACCATGGGCACAAGGCCATGGCATATAGTGAGGAATGGACCACGGTTGGCAAGGCTAGGCATATAGAGAGGAATGGACCACGGTTGCCAAGGTTGCGCAAGTTTTGGGCATTTTTTGCCCGGATATGCCCAAGTATGCCCCGATAGGCCCGTTACGCCCCGGTATGAACGCGTATGCCCGGATAGACTCGGTATGCCTTGGGATACATGCGTATGCCCCGATAGGCTTGGTACGCCCCGATATGCGCACGTGTGCCCCAGTAGGGCTCGGTATGCCCCGGTATGTACGCGTGTGCCCCGATAGGCCCGGTATGCCCCGATATGCACACGTGTGCCCCAATAGGGGTCGGTATGCCCCGGTAGGTACGCGTGTGCCCCGTAATGCACGTTTCGCAGATCTCCCCGCATGTCCCGCCCCTATATGTAATACTTACTTACTTACTTACTTTCTTTCTTGCTTGCTTGCTTGCTTGCAATGGTTGGGAGTGCCCGGCATGCCCCGCTGCAGAGACCAAGGGCGCAATGACTTGGCACCGCGGATGCCGGGACTCCGGCACTTCCCGTGGCACTGATGGTTGGTTCCAAAGACAAAAGGCCGTGCAAGGCCACCGCACCGCGGATGATTTTGCTCGTGCTGGCGCCGTTGTGTGGCCAAAGAACATGCGCGAATGCTCGTGTCGGAAGGGTTGGTGTCCTGGCCCCGCGGGTGTCACGAATGCTCGGTTGCGAAGACCATGGGACCAGAGCCATGGCACGTCGGATGATGGCTCCAGCTGGCGCCCCGGCACTTTCTGTGGCATTGATGCTCGGTTTCAAAGACAAACGTG
>NW_027518942.1:37500-52500 GCF_043159265.1 Tasmannia lanceolata | reverse complement strand
GGATAGGCACCGGAATGCTTGGCCTTGGCTTGCCATAGCAGGGCATTGCTGGGTTGGGCTCCCTTGGCCTTCCGGGGGCCTTGGACGCTGTCTTGGGAAGACCATGGGCACAAGGCCATGGCATATAGTGAGGAATGGACCACGGTTGGCAAGGCTAGGCATATAGAGAGGAATGGACCACGGTTGCCAAGGTTGCGCAAGTTTTGGGCATTTTTTGCCCGGATATGCCCAAGTATGCCCCGATAGGCCCGTTACGCCCCGGTATGAACGCGTATGCCCGGATAGACTCGGTATGCCTTGGGATACATGCGTATGCCCCGATAGGCTTGGTACGCCCCGATATGCGCACGTGTGCCCCAGTAGGGCTCGGTATGCCCCGGTATGTACGCGTGTGCCCCGATAGGCCCGGTATGCCCCGATATGCACACGTGTGCCCCAATAGGGGTCGGTATGCCCCGGTAGGTACGCGTGTGCCCCGTAATGCACGTTTCGCAGATCTCCCCGCATGTCCCGCCCCTATATGTAATACTTACTTACTTACTTACTTTCTTTCTTGCTTGCTTGCTTGCTTGCAATGGTTGGGAGTGCCCGGCATGCCCCGCTGCAGAGACCAAGGGCGCAATGACTTGGCACCGCGGATGCCGGGACTCCGGCACTTCCCGTGGCACTGATGGTTGGTTCCAAAGACAAAAGGCCGTGCAAGGCCACCGCACCGCGGATGATTTTGCTCGTGCTGGCGCCGTTGTGTGGCCAAAGAACATGCGCGAATGCTCGTGTCGGAAGGGTTGGTGTCCTGGCCCCGCGGGTGTCACGAATGCTCGGTTGCGAAGACCATGGGACCAGAGCCATGGCACGTCGGATGATGGCTCCAGCTGGCGCCCCGGCACTTTCTGTGGCATTGATGCTCGGTTTCAAAGACAAACGTGCGCAGTGCCAGGGGACCGCGGATGACTGCTCGTGCTGGCCCCGTTGGGCGGCATTGATGGTCGGTTGCAAAGAAAATGCGCGATTGCTCGTGTCGGGGCCCGGCAAGCCAAGGCCAAGCGAGCCATGGCACGTCGGATGATGGCTCCAGCTGGCGCCCCGGCACTTTCTGTGGCATTGATGCTCGGTTTCAAAGACAAACGTGCGCAGGGCCAGGGGACCGCGGATGACTGCTCGTGCTGGCCCCGTTGGGCGGCATTGATGGTCGGTTGCAAAGAAAATGCGCGATTGCTCGTGTCGGGGCCTGGCAAGCCAAGGCCAAGCGAGCCATGGCAACGCGGATGATGGCTCGCTAGTGCTGGCGCCGTGCACAGTGGCCTCGCACACTCGCCCTGCACGCTTCCCTTGCACGCAGCCTTGCACACTAGCCTCGCATGCGAGCCTTGCACCCTAGCCATGCAAACTAGCCTTGCACGGTAGCCATGCACACAAGCCGTGCACATTAGCCATGCGCACAAGCCCCGCACACTAGCCTTGCGCACAACCCTTGCACACAAGCCATGCACTCGAGCAATGCACACAAGCCTTGCACTCAAGCAATGCACACAAGCCCTGGACACTAGCCTTGCACACGGGCCTGGCACACAAGCCTTGGGCACTAGCCTTGCGCACTAGCGTTCCACATGAGCCTTGCACACTAGCCTTGGACACTAGCCTTGCACACAGGCCTTGCACACTAGGCATGCTTGGGCGAGCTGATCCCGCATCAAGTCGACGGGTCTAGGCATTCTTGGGCGCAGATCCCGCATCGTCTCGTCGCGTCTGGGCGCAAACACGTCGCGTCTCGTTGCGTCTTCAGAAGTCGTCGCTAACAGCACCTTTGGTTGCCACTGGTGGTTAGGCTGGTTGGTTGCGCAAACCCTATAGGAGGGTGGCATGCTGGTGGGCGTTTTTGCCCGGATAGGCACTAGAATGTGCAGATTTTGGGCGTTTTTGCCTGGATAGGCTAAGGAATGGGCATGCTTTGGGCGTTTTTGCCCGGATAGGCACCGGAATGCTTGGCCTTGGCTTGTCCTAGCAAGGCATTGCTGGGTTGGGCTCCCTTGGCCTTTTGGGCGCCTTGGACGATGTCTTGCGAAGACCATGGGCACAAGGCCATGGCATATGGTGAGGAAAGGACCACGGTTGCCAAGGTTAGGCACCGGAATGCTTGGCCTTGGCTTGCCAAAGCAGGGCATTGCTGGGTTGGGCTCCCTTGGCCTTCCGGGCGCCTTGGACACTGTCTTGGGAAGACCATGGGCACAAGGCCATGGCATATGGTGGGGAATGGACCACGGTTGCCAAGGCTAGGCATATAGAGAGGAATTGCATTTTTGCCCGGATAGGCACCGGAATGCTTGGCCTTGGCTTGCCATAGCAGGGCATTGCTGGGTTGGGCTCCCTTGGCCTTCCGGGGGCCTTGGACGCTGTCTTGGGAAGACCATGGGCACAAGGCCATGGCATATAGTGAGGAATGGACCACGGTTGGCAAGGCTAGGCATATAGAGAGGAATGGACCACGGTTGCCAAGGTTGCGCAAGTTTTGGGCATTTTTTGCCCGGATATGCCCAAGTATGCCCCGATAGGCCCGTTACGCCCCGGTATGAACGCGTATGCCCGGATAGACTCGGTATGCCTTGGGATACATGCGTATGCCCCGATAGGCTTGGTACGCCCCGATATGCGCACGTGTGCCCCAGTAGGGCTCGGTATGCCCCGGTATGTACGCGTGTGCCCCGATAGGCCCGGTATGCCCCGATATGCACACGTGTGCCCCAATAGGGGTCGGTATGCCCCGGTAGGTACGCGTGTGCCCCGTAATGCACGTTTCGCAGATCTCCCCGCATGTCCCGCCCCTATATGTAATACTTACTTACTTACTTACTTTCTTTCTTGCTTGCTTGCTTGCTTGCAATGGTTGGGAGTGCCCGGCATGCCCCGCTGCAGAGACCAAGGGCGCAATGACTTGGCACCGCGGATGCCGGGACTCCGGCACTTCCCGTGGCACTGATGGTTGGTTCCAAAGACAAAAGGCCGTGCAAGGCCACCACACCGCGGATGATTTTGCTCGTGCTGGCGCCGTTGTGTGGCCAAAGAACATGCGCGAATGCTCGTGTCGGAAGGGTTGGTGTCCTGGCCCCGCGGGTGTCACGAATGCTCGGTTGCGAAGACCATGGGACCAGAGCCATGGCACGTCGGATGATGGCTCCAGCTGGCGCCCCGGCACTTTCTGTGGCATTGATGCTCGGTTTCAAAGACAAACGTGCGCAGGGCCAGGGGACCGCGGATGACTGCTCGTGCTGGCCCCGTTGGGCGGCATTGATGGTCGGTTGCAAAGAAAATGCGCGATTGCTCGTGTCGGGGCCTGGCAAGCTGTAGACACCCCATTTTGTTTTAGTGAAAAATGAGTTTTGAACCTACTTCGATCCAACACCTAAAGATGATCATCAAGAGAACGGTCAAGATCTCAGAGAAGTCGTTTTAACAACCAATTTTGTTACGATCATCAGGTTGAGTTACTCGGATCAGCCCATTGAAATGATTTAGGAGGACACAACCTACTTAGGTAGGGGACCCATCAATTGGATGGTCTGGATCGTCATATAGGATTGATTAGTGGAGCACAAATTAAATCACATCGCAGCCCACTATTTGAACGGTCAAGATCATCAATTGTCGCCCATCAAATGGACGGTTCGGATCATCAAATGGGAGTGATTTAAAAATGGGGTAACATATTCACATTTTGATCTATTGGATGGCTTGGATCAGCCCATAGGATTGATTAGCGGAGCACAAATTAAATCACATTGTCGCCCATCAAATGAACGGTTCCGATCATACTTTGGAGTGGGGCATATGATTTTATGCACAATTGGGAATTTGGTCACATATGGGACCCACTTGGGTTATCTTTTACCTACTCAAAAAGACTTTAAAAAACATGCATGGGGCCACACACATGTCAAAATTCCATGTCCACAATGGTGGCCACCTACCATGGAATATGTCCACAATGGTGGCCACCTACCATGGAATAAGTCCACAATGGTGGCCACCACCCTCCCATTCCTTTGCTATAAATGGTTCAATGAGGGTGAGTAAGAAAGGAGAGAACTCATTTCTCTTCTATCATGAGTTCTAACAAAGTGGCTATGTGGGGTTGAAAAGAAAAAAAGAAAGAAAAAGAAACAAGAAAAGAAGAAAAAGAAACAAAAAAGAAGGAAAAAGAGAAAGAAAGCGGAAGCGATCGCACGGAGGCGGGATTTTCGAGTTTTTCGGCTCTCGGATTCGGCGAGGATTTCGATCACAGGTAGGTACACCGTTCTCGGAATTTTTTTAGAATTATTTGGTATATTTTCGGATTTTTGCATGATTTTTAACAAAGAAAACTAAACGTTATACTAAACAGATTCCAAAAATAATGAAATTTCGTGGGAAAATAATATGATAATGATACATTCTACCATGAATTTGTGAGAATTTTTGGATTTTGTTTGGTATATAATTTTATGCTTTCTTTGAAAATCAGCAGATTTTGGGGGAATTTTTACTGACATCAGATCACAAAGAAAATTCTTAAAATTTTTACAGTAGTCTTATATTTCAAATTTCTTGCTTCTATAAAAGTTTCAATTACTTTGGATCTTGTTTTACATGGGATGTAGTGTTAATTCATAATCTGGTCTAACAATTGAAAAATCCGAAACTGATAGTAAATAGTTTTTTAAATTCATGAAAATCTCACAGCATGCTAATTTCACTTATATCTTACTAATGTAGAAATTTCATGGAATTTAGATTTCTATTTCTAGTAGTTTCTGTGTTATTTTTGCAATCTGGTCAATTAATTGTTAAATCAAAATTAAATATGAGCTTAATGTAAAAATCTGTAAAAATCTTCCAGCAAGCTACATCTCATCATATCTTGCTTCTGTATAAGTTTCAACTCATTTCGAATTCGTTTGCAACAATTTCACTTGTAAAATCACTCATATGCTTAAAATTGATAAAATCCATTGAAAATCCGAAATTAATTGAAAATCACCTGAAAATCTCTAAAGAACCTTAAATCTTTGTCATATATTAAATCCTTAATCCATTGAAACAGAAATCTTAGGATCTTTAGATTTCCCTGGAAAAATGGCCAATGCATCCATAATCGTATCCCAATTGCAACCGATCTTTGACAATTTGAATACTTAAGCTATAGCACGTTGTTGGCTCCGAGGTTCACTGTCCACGAAAATCCTGAGATATGCCAGGCAATAAGATGCTATAACCTAAGTATTAAATTGCGCAAGGAAAGAGCGCACGATTCCCTTCCTTGGATGCTATCCTGGGCCGAAACTGGTGAACCCTAGAACCATTGGTAATCCTTGAATGTCCAAAAACTGAAAATCCTTGAAATCTAAAATTCATTAACCTCGAGAATTTAAATCGATTTGTCTTGTGTCTCTCGGAACCATTGGATTATGGTTTCCGTCTTAAGAACCATTAGAGCCCACTTTAGGAACACTGGTGTCGTGTCGTGTCCTAAGTTTTAGGGAGTCCTAGAGTTAGGAGTCCAGCCTCATCACGGACGTTTGCTATGTATAGCAACCGTGCCATAGGTCTAGTTACACTAGTCACCCGATCTTTCCCTAGGACAAGCCTAGTAAACTAGGATGTAGGCTAACCTGCATTAGTCTAAGGGACAACTTGCATTTAGATAAGAATCATATAGCATCTTCGATGAAATCCTAAGATAATAAAATCCTCAACTTGAATTAAATAACTTCTCCTAAAACTGTTGAAACAGTCAATCCCGTCTAGGTCGGTGTCTTAGTTGAGTTAGGCATATGTAACTTAGCTTAGGTGCACCGAACTACGTCGACTCTGATCCCAGTGAGGCTTGGGTACGTAGGCAGCTTGGATGTCTGATGGCATACCACCCGCGAGTCGGCACCACAAACAAATTGTGGTGTTTTGTATATTAATTTTCTTGTAAATGCTTAATCAAATCACTTAGGACTTTCCATGAAATTAGAATTTTAGGAGAACTTTCACTTAGATTGAATCCAGACAAATTAATAAATCAAGATACACATTTAGGATTCACATTGAAATTAGATCATAGGATGCATGTCACTTAGTTCGCACATTAACATAGAGTTGAATGAGCCATTTAAAATAAATTTAAAAGAGTTAGCTTTTGGAATCGAAGACCGATTATCGGGCAAGAATGGTGCATGTGGTGGATAACTCCCCATACCTTCCATTCTCGTAACCAGGTAGCGAGTCTAGATTTCTGGTTAATTACGGGTCCTAGATCCCACATCTAGGTGGCGACTCTGTCAGTCTCTTTCGTGTGGAATTCGGATTGCCTTAGTGATCCCAAGTTCACAGGAAAGATTAATTCAAATCAATAATAAAATGCACACGCCAATCGCGTGGATACGAGAGACCAAGAGAGAGAGAGCGGCGGCTCGCGCCCCACACCCCTCTCGCGGGATCAGGGTACCACAGTCTGGCGACTCTGCTGGGGATCACCTAACTTCATTAAAATTCCAAAAGATAATTCATTTGAATTTAATTTAACTGGCTCATAAGAACTCTATCTCTTGTATACTTGTCAGATTAGTTTGTCTTGTTTTATTTTCTCATCACATTTTACTCAAACTTAATCTAACAAAACCTGAAGGCATCATAGATCGCGCGAACTTATTGCACACACTTACATCACTTGCATCTAAACCCTTGCATCTCACGTGCACACACGTCCTATTTTAGGAACCCGGAGTGTTATCTAGCATGGTTGACTGGGATTTCATCACCTGGTGCCTCTGTGCTAGAGAAGCATTCCACCCTTAGCCTAGTACCTTTATGGTACGTAAACGGATCCCTTGTTCACGTACTGATACGCCGGACACTGGTACAGTATATCGAACATGGATTCGCGCTAAGGGAACTCTTGGCCTTACCCCTAGATTAACCCACACATGCATGTAATATACGAACACATGTGCATCACGTGTGTGAGCCTAGTTTAGGATATTCTACCTATTTGTGTCTAGATTAGGCCGTAGTCCATCTTCCAATGGCTACGATCGGTCCTTAGATACACGAACAAAGGCATGAGTCGAGATTCTCTCTCCACTCCGATAGATTAGGATTAGGGTTGATGCCTTCAGGTAACACTGATAAAATGTGAAAAAAAAAAAAAAAAATTTCCCTTTGGGTTAGGATATAAATCCCATCATTTCCAAAAATCTCATAGGATTAGTCATTCATGATCTATCCGTTGAAAGCAATCTTATGCTATCTCATCTAATCTTTTGATCGTGCGTCTTTCGTTCTTCTGTCATACGATTCGATCGTATCTTCATGCCATCCCCTAACTGGCAGATGCAGAATCTCACAATCTTTCGATTATGCGTTCTCATGATCTGATCATGCCTGGTCCAGATAATCCAATCTTGCTTGTACCCCTGGTCTGTTCCTCCTCTAGGGGCTACCTTTTTCAAGATTATTTTGCTAAGTCCTTCAGAGTTCACTCTCAGAATCATTGAGCTAGGGGCATTTCCCTATGCGAATCAGTCATCATTGTCCAAAATTGAAAGTATCAGCCATGATGATGTTCAGAACGAACCAGCCTTCGCCGAGCCTTCAACGCCAAACAGTTGCAGCAGTTAAAGTTTTAGTCACTTACTATTTTATGTTGAGTCAGTCATCATGGTCAGTATAATTGTTGAGTCCGGTCTTACAGTTAAAGGTCAATGCCTAGTCCAGGCAAGTTATCTTCTGTTTCTCTTTCTTATTTAGAGTTGTGAATCGTGAGCATGTTCAGGATAGGTCGTCTGATGTAATAGCTTTTCTTTAAATAAAATTTCAGTCAGTTCCAAAAAGTTCACTTGTGTCTGTTCTTAAGTGTGCTTCTGATCTTAAAATAAGACTCCCTCCTCAAATGAGGACAAAATTGACGAAACTCCACTTGAGTCACAGCAATTACTTGAACGAGAGGAGGGGCGCCAATCCCAACCTTTCAAAGATGAAATTGAAATGATAAACACTGGCACTGAAACTTTGATTCAGTGAATGCCGATTGAAAATACATTACCCTCTAAAGAGTGTGAAGAATTGATAAAATTATTTCAAGAATAAGAAGATTGTCTAGAAAAGCTACAACCGATACCAGGGGCAAGACATAGATGGAAAGCTCAAAGAAAATGAAGAAAGTGAGAAGATATATGCTATACAAGGGGCATAGAGTGGAAACAACTTTCATATTTCCAATCAATGACCTTGGTTCTCAAATTCATAAAGCCAACAAATTCAAGATGAAAAGTTCAAAAGCAAACAATGAAAAGTGATCATCAGATATCGAGAGTACGAATCCATAGATGGAGGATGTCAAAGAACAAGTTTCGCTCTATGAAAGTCAAAAGCACGTATTAGAATCTTGAAAGAAGAAGATCCATTATCTCTTACCTGGAAATGCCGTCAAACTCCGCGAAAAAAAAAAAAACAAAAGAGAAAAAAAAATAATCAGTACCAGAGGGACTCTAGTAACCTAGATCGATTCCCAATCTGAACATCGAAAGGCCTCCTTTGGCCGATTAAATCCCAAAATCAAAACCCAATGTCAAAAGAATACCGATTTGCAAACCCTTCGAGCCTAAATCAAATTTTCTTGAAAACCCATCAAACTTGGGGCATTCCCCCGAACTACGCGAGACCTGATCCCTATACTGGGGTACGTAGGCAACTCGGTTGAACCGAGTTCGGTCGATTCAAAAAGGAAAAGAAATTCAATCCTTTCAAAAAAAAAAGAGAGGGACAAGTTCCAAAAGAAGAGAAGTTAATTGTTCCAGAAAGAAAAGAAAAAAGGAAAAAAAAAATCAAACAATTTATCTTCAAACTAGGGGCATTCGCCCTGAACTACACACGACCTGATTCCTACCTTGGGATATGTAGGCGACCTGTTCACAGGTTCGGTCGAAATCTTTGTTGAGCCTTAAGCCATTCTTTGAAAAGCCCTATCCTACCTATAAAAGTCCTTCTGGTGTTCAGAACTAATGAGCTAGGTCCTGAGATACAATAAAAAAATGAAATGATGATGAATAAGAAAAATAACGGAGTTTGAAGATCTGCTAGACTGAAAACCTGAAAGGGCGGTCTAGGCAAAATTTAAGATCATTCCCCTGCTAAGTTGAAAACCCGAAAGGGCGGCTTAGGCAAAAGCTAAGGGGATAGCCTGCTGGATCGAAAACCTGGAAAGGCGGTTCAGGCAAAAGTTAAGGCTAGCACGGTCCGCCAAGTTAAAAACCCCGACGAGGTGACTTGGTCACGGTAAGAGAATCATTATGAGAAGGCTACATCCGGTATCAAGACTGAAGATCAACTGAAGTTCAAACAAATTCAAGTGACATTCTCAAAACTGGGGGCATTAGAGCTAAGCAATCTTAGGGGTCGTAATTAAATCCTTGGGGCATTACTGTTTTAAGGAAAAGGTCCAGTGTTTACCAATTAAAAAAAAAACATTCCTTGAAAGGATAGACTTACCAAATAAAACGATAACTAAGTCAGGAGCATTACTGTGTCTGTCAGTGTAGTTAGTCAATCTTTGTCATTCTATGTTCACTCCTTCAGAGCTGCTCAATCCTTTGAGTAGTGCCTTTTATCTAAGTTTTCTCTTTAGAAAGAGTCAATCATCGTTCTTATGTCCAAATAATGCAACTGTCTTGGTAAAGGAGGCCCGGCCTCGGCAGCTCCCTGCAATTGTACCTGAAAGGGTTCAAGAATCTAGTCAAACAGCTACATTTCAAAGAAGATCAACTCAGAAGAGTTCAGAAGTAGAAGCATCAGAAAGCCCAACTTCCGTAAAAAGATCATACCCCAAGAAGGCACCTTAAGCTTGGAAGAGCCCCAGATGCAATGGTGGTTGAGCCAATTTCTCAGAAAGATGAACCATTAAAATTCAGGATTTCCTTCCAGATGGTTAAATACTATCCTGGTCAAGAAGCGTTTATCTAAGCACCTGTCAAGAGGCAAATCCCGCTTCTCCATGTTAATATCCAAGAGAGCCGTTGTTCTAAATTACCAATCTCAAATGTCTTGTTCAAAGTTTCAGTTATCAAAATCCCCAGAAGACAAGACTAGCAGTCTCTTTGAGAAAAATCTCGTTGAAGTTTCATAAAGGTATTCCTTATCCATTCTTGTTCGTAATGATTCTTCGTTCCTAAGGTTTGCTGTTTCATCCTTCGGCAAAATCTTAGTTTCCAATATCTTTGTCAGGCACGATCTATAATGTCCCCGATTTCATTAAGTTCAAAAAATAAAAAATACAAAAAAAATTCATCAAATCCAATCCCCGATTCAAAAAATAAAAAATAAAAAATCCAATCCTAAATCAAATTCAAGTTCATGAAAAATCTCTAAATTTTTCGAGCCCGTTTGTGAACGGTGCCTCTTTTCTCGAGGCCATTTGTGAATGGTCTCGTCTTCTCCTTGAGCCCGTTTGCAGACGGTACCTCATTTCCCAAAAATAAAAAATTTATCAAATCCAAATCCTTAATTCAAAAAAAAAAAAATCCAATCCTACGAAAAATCTCATGTCCTCTTTGAGCCCGTTTGTGAACGGTGCCTCTTTTCTCGAGGCCATTTGTGAATGGTCTCGTCTTCTCCTTGAGCCCGTTTACGGACGGTACCTCATTTCCCAAAAATAAAAAATTTAGCAAATCCAAATCCTTAATTCAAAAAAAAATCCAATCCTACGAAAAATCTCATGTCCTCTTTGAGCCCTTTTGTGAAAGGTGCCTCATTTCTCGAGTCCATTTGTGAATGGTCTCGTCTTCTCCTTGAGCCCGTTTACGGACAGTACCTCATTTCCCAAAAATAAAAAATTTATCAAATCCAAATCCTTAATTCAAAAAAATCCAATCCTACGACAAATTCAAGTTCATAAAAATTCTCTAAATTCTTCGAACCCGTTTGTGAACGGTGCCTCGTTTCTCGAGTCCATTTGTGAATGGTCTCGTCTTCTCCTTGAACCCGTTTGTGAACGGTGTCTCATTCTCTGAGTCCATTTGGAATGGTCTCATGTCCTCTTTGAGCCCTTTTGTGAAAGGTTCTTCATTTCTCGAGTCCATTTGTGAATGGTCTTCTCCTTGAACCCGTTTGTGAACGGTGTCTCATTCTCTGAGTCCATTTGGAATGGTCTCATGTCCTCTTTGAGCCCTTTTGTGAAAGGTTCTTCATTTCTCGAGTCCATTTGTGAATGGACTCGTCTTCTCCTTGAGCCCGTTTGTGAATGGTGCCTCATTTCTCGAGTCCATTTGTGAATGGTCTTGTCTTATCCTTGAGCCCGTTTGTGAACGGTGCCTCATTTCTCGAGTCCATTTGTGAATGGTCTTGTCTTCTCCTTGAGCCCGTTTGTGAACGGTGCCTCTTTTCTTCGAGTCCATACAACTATGGTCTCTTATCCTCTTTGAACATCATACATCTATGATGTCTCATTTCCTTGGAATCCGTACAAATACGGTATTTCATTCTCTTCGAGTTCATACAACTATGGTCTCTTATACTCTCTGAACATCATACAACTATGATGTCTCATTCCCTTGGAATCCGTACAAATACGGTATTTCATTCTCTTCGAGTCCATACAACTATGGTCTCTTATCCCCTTTTAAACATCATACAACTATGATGTCCCATTCCCTTGGAATCCGTACAAATACGATATTTCATTCTCTCCGAGTCCATACAACTATGGTCTCTTATCCCCTTTGAACATCATACAACTATGATGTCTCATTTCCTTGGAATCCGTACAAATACGGTATTTCATTCTCTTCGAGTCCATACAACTATGGTCTCTTATACCCTTTGAACATCATACAACTATGATGTCTCATTTCCTTGGAATCCGTATAAATACGGTATTTCATCTTACCCAAGCCCATTCAAAAATGATGTTGCGTTTTCATTAAGAATCTTTCAAAAGTCATCCATTATTCTCTCTGAGACCATTTGAAAATGACGTCTCATTTCCTCTGAAGCTGTTCAAAAGCGATATTCCTTTCCCTCCGAAAATCCATTTGAAAATGGTATCCCATTTCTCTCGTTGCCAGCTGCACCGCAGCGGGTTTGTTTTATTGCATTCCAATTCTAGGATTTCATCTAAGGTCTTGCATTAGGTAGTAAATGTTTGCGTCTAGGTTCAGTTTTGTGTAGAGTCCTTTGTCGATTAAAGCTATGCAAAATGGTTCTGTCATTTTTAACTTTGGTATTCAATGACTACGTCATCTCTACCAAAGAGGGGCATCTGTAGACACCCCATTTTGTTTTAGTGAAAAATGAGTTTTGAACCTACTTCGATCCAACACCTAAAGATGATCATCAAGAGAACGGTCAAGATCTCAGAGAAGTCGTTTTAACAACCAATTTTGTTACGATCATCAGGTTGAGTTACTCGGATCAGCCCATTGAAATGATTTAGGAGGACACAACCTACTTAGGTAGGGGACCCATCAATTGGATGGTCTGGATCGTCATATAGGATTGATTAGTGGAGCACAAATTAAATCACATCGCAGCCCACTATTTGAACGGTCAAGATCATCAATTGTCGCCCATCAAATGGACGGTTCGGATCATCAAATGGGAGTGATTTAAAAATGGGGTAACATATTCACATTTTGATCTATTGGATGGCTTGGATCAGCCCATAGGATTGATTAGCGGAGCACAAATTAAATCACATTGTCGCCCATCAAATGAACGGTTCCGATCATACTTTGGAGTGGGGCATATGATTTTATGCACAATTGGGAATTTGGTCACATATGGGACCCACTTGGGTTATCTTTTACCTACTCAAAAAGACTTTAAAAAACATGCATGGGGCCACACACATGTCAAAATTCCATGTCCACAATGGTGGCCACCTACCATGGAATATGTCCACAATGGTGGCCACCTACCATGGAATAAGTCCACAATGGTGGCCACCACCCTCCCATTCCTTTGCTATAAATGGTTCAATGAGGGTGAGTAAGAAAGGAGAGAACTCATTTCTCTTCTATCATGAGTTCTAACAAAGTGGCTATGTGGGGTTGAAAAGAAAAAAAGAAAGAAAAAGAAACAAGAAAAGAAGAAAAAGAAACAAAAAAGAAGGAAAAAGAGAAAGAAAGCGGAAGCGATCGCACGGAGGCGGGATTTTCGAGTTTTTCGGCTCTCGGATTCGGCGAGGATTTCGATCACAGGTAGGTACACCGTTCTCGGAATTTTTTTAGAATTATTTGGTATATTTTCGGATTTTTGCATGATTTTTAACAAAGAAAACTAAACGTTATACTAAACAGATTCCAAAAATAATGAAATTTCGTGGGAAAATAATATGATAATGATACATTCTACCATGAATTTGTGAGAATTTTTGGATTTTGTTTGGTATATAATTTTATGCTTTCTTTGAAAATCAGCAGATTTTGGGGGAATTTTTACTGACATCAGATCACAAAGAAAATTCTTAAAATTTTTACAGTAGTCTTATATTTCAAATTTCTTGCTTCTATAAAAGTTTCAATTACTTTGGATCTTGTTTTACATGGGATGTAGTGTTAATTCATAATCTGGTCTAACAATTGAAAAATCCGAAACTGATAGTAAATAGTTTTTTAAATTCATGAAAATCTCACAGCATGCTAATTTCACTTATATCTTACTAATGTAGAAATTTCATGGAATTTAGATTTCTATTTCTAGTAGTTTCTGTGTTATTTTTGCAATCTGGTCAATTAATTGTTAAATCAAAATTAAATATGAGCTTAATGTAAAAATCTGTAAAAATCTTCCAGCAAGCTACATCTCATCATATCTTGCTTCTGTATAAGTTTCAACTCATTTCGAATTCGTTTGCAACAATTTCACTTGTAAAATCACTCATATGCTTAAAATTGATAAAATCCATTGAAAATCCGAAATTAATTGAAAATCACCTGAAAATCTCTAAAGAACCTTAAATCTTTGTCATATATTAAATCCTTAATCCATTGAAACAGAAATCTTAGGATCTTTAGATTTCCCTGGAAAAATGGCCAATGCATCCATAATCGTATCCCAATTGCAACCGATCTTTGACAATTTGAATACTTAAGCTATAGCACGTTGTTGGCTCCGAGGTTCACTGTCCACGAAAATCCTGAGATATGCCAGGCAATAAGATGCTATAACCTAAGTATTAAATTGCGCAAGGAAAGAGCGCACGATTCCCTTCCTTGGATGCTATCCTGGGCCGAAACTGGTGAACCCTAGAACCATTGGTAATCCTTGAATGTCCAAAAACTGAAAATCCTTGAAATCTAAAATTCATTAACCTCGAGAATTTAAATCGATTTGTCTTGTGTCTCTCGGAACCATTGGATTATGGTTTCCGTCTTAAGAACCATTAGAGCCCACTTTAGGAACACTGGTGTCGTGTCGTGTCCTAAGTTTTAGGGAGTCCTAGAGTTAGGAGTCCAGCCTCATCACGGACGTTTGCTATGTATAGCAACCGTGCCATAGGTCTAGTTACACTAGTCACCCGATCTTTCCCTAGGACAAGCCTAGTAAACTAGGATGTAGGCTAACCTGCATTAGTCTAAGGGACAACTTGCATTTAGATAAGAATCATATAGCATCTTCGATGAAATCCTAAGATAATAAAATCCTCAACTTGAATTAAATAACTTCTCCTAAAACTGTTGAAACAGTCAATCCCGTCTAGGTCGGTGTCTTAGTTGAGTTAGGCATATGTAACTTAGCTTAGGTGCACCGAACTACGTCGACTCTGATCCCAGTGAGGCTTGGGTACGTAGGCAGCTTGGATGTCTGATGGCATACCACCCGCGAGTCGGCACCACAAACAAATTGTGGTGTTTTGTATATTAATTTTCTTGTAAATGCTTAATCAAATCACTTAGGACTTTCCATGAAATTAGAATTTTAGGAGAACTTTCACTTAGATTGAATCCAGACAAATTAATAAATCAAGATACACATTTAGGATTCACA